>NW_006800350.1:473462-481521 GCF_000485575.1 Poecilia formosa
CCTAGCATCTGTAGCGCTGTGTCCGGTTTGGCAACAGCTGTGCTGCTTAGAGTTCGGTGTGATGGTAGCACCGACACCGGACCTCCATGGGTCCGGTTAGATCAGTAGATTCAGTAGGTATAGCTCCTGTTGGCATCTCAAAGAGCGTCCAGCTCTGCCTGTCTCAGCAGCAGCACGGCATTTATTTTTAGCTTGTTAAGGTAACTATCAGTTGTTCCTTTGTTGGTTCTGCTGGTATAAATGATTCTGGGGGGTCCAGGGTCCAGATTAGGTCCTTCAGAAGTTGTTCAACTCTGGCTCTCGCACTGCGCTCTCCTTTCTTTCATGTAGGAAATTATCCAGATTCGCCTCCATTTTTCATTTTCATTTTTTTAAATTACAGCCAATAGTGACACAGTATGGCATTATCTAAAATGACACCAGTCAAACTACTTGAGCTGCACGTAAGGTATAAAGAGACACCTTGATGGAACACTTACTATATACAAGAGCTGTGTCCAAATTTAGGGTCGGCATCCATATGTAGGACGGCCTGGTAGACACAGGCTAAAGCCAAGGATATAGAACAAATTATCTAATTATAGAAAATACATCCCTGGCCCCTTCACATTCAGAAAAACATATTCATATTCCACTTATTCAGCACATTAGGACATTGACTTGAACAGACTTTATAGAATAGTTAAACACTGACATTGTGGAACAGAAGACTGAAGAAAAACAGCTCCAGCTCTGATCCTCGCTGACCTGTCCTGAAAATCCTTTGGTCTTTAATGCACTTCCGTTCTGACAGTGGTTTCTGATCAGCTCTCTCTCATTAAAAAACCTACACAGTATGAAAAGTTAGCTAAACTAGTAACAATAAGAGTGGTTACTTTGGGCCAATTTAATTACATGGGAAATATTTCTTGGTTGTTCAGAAGCAAGTTTCTGGCCGCAAAGTCAAGAAATTCTGTTCGTAAAATTACGTCAATATTTTCTGTCACTCTAAGGTAATGCAATGGATCCAGTTTGTCCTGTAAAATGGTTGAACTTAGTCCAAGCAGACTGAATTATGGATCTCTGATCACTCTATTGCCACATTCAAGATGTTGGCGACATACCGCAAGATTCGGCGTAAAATGACGCATCTATGTATTCATGTCTATGGTCCATATCGTTTAGTTAACATAGGACTGCAGTACCGATTCTGAAGTGCCTGAGCAGATTAGGCTGACCTTGGCAACACACAGATACTAAAATCTGATTGGACGAAACACCAATAATCCACACAGACATATACGGGAAGCAGCAAAGACAAGAGAAACATTATAAAAAAGAGAATAGACTATTGAAAGTAAATAACATTTAACCGAATACTTATCAATTAGGTTACAGCTAAATGTTAGTGATTCTGCTAGCTAGTGCAGTGACTGGCTGATCCTAATACTGAGCCGATTTGATATTAGCACAAATCACACATACTTTTATTTATTTCTGGTAGACAGAAATGCTGGAAAGGAATGTTTCCATCAACTGGAGATTTTAGATCAGGCCTATATATTCTGATCTTTTTTTTTTTTTTTTTTTTTGGCTGATATTGAACCAGGACACCGCTGTAATTTTATAGGCAATATTTGTTTTACATATTTGCTGAAACTGTCAATATCTTGTGACAGCATGGTATGAGACAGGTAATCTGTGAAAAAAATCCAGCTCCTCTGCCTTCTCCTAGTGATAACTTAGAACAACTCATCGGAGCCACAAGGCAGATCTTGGCTCCAAGGGTGAAGGAACACATATTGGAAACCTGACAAATAAATAGCTTGAGCAGAAATGTCATAAACAGGTTACTTAGTAAAGTGTTAGTCCAATCTGACCAAGTAATGTAAAGCGTTACTATTTACAATCCAATAATCAGATTAAAGTTACGTATAGTTACGTATACAAGTCACTCAGTATCCATCCGTTCATTTTCTTACACCTTTGTCCCTAGTGGGTCAGGAGGTGTTGGTGCCTATCTCCAGCAAACGTTTCGGGTGAGAGGCGGGGTCACCCTGGACAGTGGTGACTGCATGCATGTTTCCCCATTTCAAGTTGCTGCTGAGCTCATGCAGCTTAAACAGGCACAGATGGATGGTTTCATTCTGCCTCTTGATGAGCAGAGTATAAAGCTAGGTGACCTCAGGGCCTCTTGGCCAATTGGGCAGCATGGGTGCTGCAGCTTTGTTGGAAATGTGTGTATTTGCCTTGTTTAGAAAGATGCCAGGTTCATGGTTTCTCCCAGGTTACTTTTTACTTAAGAGGATTGTCTAAAAGCCCTGGATTTTGTTATTTACACACTCATTTTTTCTTTAGGTTTTTCCCCGCCACTGTCAAGATTCTTCCTGGTTTATTTTAAATAAAACTTTAACTATACTCTCCTGGTTTTGCCTCTTCATTTCCTGTTTGTTTCTCCCCCTGACCCCCCACAAACAATAGACTGGCTTGGGGATGCAATAGATGGATTTTTCATTGAGTAATCAAGTAGTTATTTTTTCAAAGTAACTATGCCATTCCTGGTAGTAAACTATCTACACTGTACATTAAACGTATGTATATGTTTTATGATCTCAAGGTGACAAATTGTCCCAAAAAACATCTTCTTCCATTTCCTATTGAACAAAATGGCTTGAGTCTTTAATCAAGCATCATTCCAGGACTGAACTCTCACTTTATCATTTGCCTCACAACTAGCAAGATAAATACACACAAGCTTAATACTAGATTTTGACATATTTTGTCAAAATGTTTTATTATTGATCAAAATACTTTTACATATGTTTGGCACTTGAACTGGTTCAAGTTTGTATTTTCAAGTTTGGTTCAAGAAAGTATTTTACTTTCAAAAACTGTAAGTAAAATACAGCTAGTCAAACAGGACCCAGCAGTTTTAAACTGAATACAGTAGTTTTACCAACAAAAATAAAGTCTAAAAACATTTTTTTTCTTGAACAACATCAGTGCAACAGTTTTCCCACAAAAATAAATTAAAATCATACTTTTCACATCTAACAGACACCTTAGCTCCTCACTGATAACTCAGTGTGTTGTCTCACTTTCCTGCCCTGCATTCAATAACTTGCCAAACGAGCCATGGCTCTCAAAAGATTGAAAAACACAGACACAGGCAAAAAAGCCTAAATGTTTTTTTTTTCCTGTCATTTTCAGCCACAAACATTTGATTAAAATATCTTGTCGTGCTCCTGTCTCTCCCCTGTCCTGCTCTTTTCATAATAATTTTATTTAAAAAGTAACAACAGGTTAATACATATTTCAGTAAACTAATTGAAGACCTCACCAGAGCTTCCTCAGTCGCTTCACCTTTCTTCAACAGCATCACTATTCTAACACTGCCATTCTCTTGAGACATTACATAATATTTAATGCAATGTTATGCATGTTGATAAATGGTCGAGTATGATCAGGTGTTGTGTAGCCATTGCTCAAACTGACAAACTTTAAACAAAAACAACAGAAAAGGCTCATTTTACTGTTTCAGTCTCATTGTGATGAAATAAAACATTGTAGCTAGAGTAGCTAACCTTTAGGCAAAGGTTAGCAGTAAAATATTGGACGTGTGATTATTCCAGAATTATCCGACTTAGCCCTGCAGTTTGAGAGAGTTCTGAGTTCAGTCACCGCTAACCAATAGGGACAGGTCTTACATCGCTCTGTTTAGGCCCTGTCCAGGATGTTCATGTGAGATTCACAAGCAAAACTTGAGTTCAACCAAAAAGAAAGATTAAAAAACAAACGTGAGAATGCTACCAAAAACTTCGACTGGCAACCAAAAAATTCTGACATGCGCAGATAAAAATTTATATTATGCAAATAACTCTTTCCTTTCAAACAAAAATGAGTGATTTTAATAAAACATCTTTTTAAACATGTTTTTGTTTTAAAAAAATTAAATTCTTACAATTCAAAAAGTTTTGACCAGTTTCATTTCTTTATTTTTTTTTGATTGAGTAATTGTGAAACAAATTTAACTCCATACCAGTGAAGCAGGAAAAAGAAACCATCTGTTAACAGAAAGTCCTTTTATTTGACTTTTTTTTTAAAAAGATGAACATATAAAGCACCATCTGAAAACAGAAGATGGCCACTTTGAAATAACAGACACATTAAAGAAA
Organism: Poecilia formosa; assembly: GCF_000485575.1. NCBI lineage: Eukaryota > Metazoa > Chordata > Actinopteri > Cyprinodontiformes > Poeciliidae > Poecilia > Poecilia formosa. The sequence continues at coordinate 477,617 of NW_006800350.1, forward strand.
ACTGTCATTCATGACAAACATTTACATCAGAAAGGACAGCAGAATTTCTTCCAAAGTAAAAAACAAACAAAAAAAAAAAAGTCCTGTAAAATGTACTTTAAAGAGCAGCCCTGGTACTTCAGCAGGTTAAACTGAGTCAGTCCTCTTGTAAGCCACCATGCTGTTCACCTTGTGGATGGAGGTGGTGAAGGAGCGCAGGCGCACCTCCTCTGATTGGTTGATTATCTGTGGGCCAGACTCCTCCCACTTGTCTGGAACCACCAGGTCTTTATCAGTGTAGACCAGGAGATCAAAGGCACCTGCAGTGGAAGGTCAGAGGTCAGAGATCATTGGAACAAAGGGAGATAGTAAAGAGAAAGAAGAGGAACTAACATGGCGTCTCCAGCAGAGGGAGGAAGGTAACCGTGGCTGTTATCTGCCTGATGACAGAGCGGATCTCATCTTGAATGATCTTGATGGATTTCTCCCTGGGAGCACTGGGAACACACAACCAACAACGAAAACTCATCCTTACTGATGTCTGAGAGCTTATTTTAGGTTTATACTGCCCCCTGCTGGGGAAGATAATTTTGTACCCTACAGTTTCTAACAATATTCTGTCTAATTTGAATCCCAAAAAAAACATCAAATAAAATGTTTTGTGTGAAATCAGATGTTTTATCTGAAGAAAGCAACAAAGCGCTGACCTGCTCTCCTTAGCCGATTTGTCACACTCGATGTCAAACTGCCATCTCTCCAGCACCTCGTTGGTTTCCAGACATGTAATGACCAACACCAGCTTCTGCACGGTGCACTCAAACAGCCACTCTGAAACAATGATGAACAGAAGGAGAACATTTGGAGAGCACCGATTCCAGCTCTTCTGGTCTGATCGACCAATAGTCATTTTCTTCCTAAAAACATCAGCTATGTTAATTAGTTTCTGAAAACTTTATTCTACAACTAAAATAATACACAAATAGTTGTGCACTGACTGCAGTTTTCTAGCCGATCAATTTAATTGATCTGAAAAGTTGCTAGATATAGCAACTTTTTATTGCTATATAAAAAGTTGCTAGATATAGCAACTTTTCAGAGCAACAAAGTTCCTTTCACATGCAAGTATCGAAGGATCGCCCGAAATTAAGACAATGGTGTCTGCTTTATTGGTGCACTCCTACATAAAGAAACAATGGAGAATCCAACCAAAAATGAAAGAACTGAAAATAATTCTCATATATTAACTGATTTTTACTAAACTTCAAACAAATGATTTTTTTGCATGCAAATGCAAAACTATTTAACCAGGATAACTTTATCGTCATCTGCATATCTTATTGAGGGCAGTATTTTTAGATCATCAATCTATTGCTGCCACCTACTGGTCAATGATATTACATTACATACTCTTACTTTACTGTGTCAGAATTACTGATTTTAACAGGGATATTTGACTCTGATCAGACTATCGAGATCAACTTTCAACCTTTTGGTTTCCATGGTGACCTGTAGCTGAGGCCAAGCAGAAAAATCAAGTTGTCATTAGAACGTCAGGAATCCATGGAATAAAATCTGAAAACTATTTCAGTTCAGGTGACTCGTCTCTTGAGCAGTTCTACTGAGCACCGGTACCTTTGAGCTGAGACACCACGTTGGTCAGGTAGTTCTTCAGCTTGGGGTCAGTGGTGAGCTGCAGGGTCATGTCATAGTGTGTGACTCTGGTGAAAGTCTCAGGAGGGTAGATGCCCCGCTGGTACAGGATACTGTTGATGCCAAATGCTGTGGAGAGACACTGGGTCAGCTAAGGTTCAGCTAAAGATGCTTAGAAACCATGTTGAAGTGGAGCTGGAGATGCATGGATCAGACATTACTGGCTTATATTGATTTCTTGCTTCCTTTGAGGGAGACCGACTCAATATATCCAATTGTAATGATCATGGCAATTGCAATATGTGCAATATCAACACAAACTGCTTGAATGCAATTTTTTTTTTTCGACTAACATGCAAAAAATATGTTTGGCCTTTTGGATTTCTTTCTACAGACTATAAACCCACACGCTTGTGCACTAATTTACACGCCACTTCAGACTTTTACCCGTATTTGGCCAGTGGCGGGTGCTAATTTGCGCCCCTGCTCATAACAAACTGTCACAACGTGGTGACAGCTTTAACAAATATAGAGAAAACATTTTTTTTATTAAAGTTGTATACTGCAGCTTGAATAAAATGCAAGTACGTAGCATTTTTTGAGAAATCTGGATTGCTTCACGTATATTTTGCACATTGCCTATGACTGTTGCTCGTGGGGACAGACATTACAGTAATCTAAAAAACAAACAAAAAAATGTAAGCAACCTATTTGACAGGAGTTGCATGTAAAATTGACAAACAGTAAATATTGTGATAGTATCAGTATTGGACCAAAGAAAGCAGGGCTTTAAAATTGTGGTGTTTTTTATGGGTGAAATAGACTCAAGAAATTGTAACAGCAGCTGCGAAGGGGGTCCTTAATTTATTTATTTTTTGTCATTGGGCCCAAAATTCCTGGCGGCGCCCCTGCAGGAGACTAATAAATGATCTTCTCCTTTCTCAGAGGAGCAGCTTCGTCATCAAAGTCAGCTCTTGGGTCCACCAGGCGTTTTGAACAGATGCATGGTTCCCACTGGGCATTAAAGTATTTCTCAAGTATGCATGAAAGAATCAAGGCAACACTCCAGGTATGATTTTGATGAGGGAATAAAATCATAACATGATGTAAGGCTAAAAAAAGTGTCACCTTTGCGTAACACCTCTTTAATTCATTAAACCCAGCAACCTCTCGCTAAACATCCCCCACAAAACGCTAAAATGTAACCATATCAATGTCTACTGCTCGAGTAAACAACTTTAACACTGAGGCAAAGATCGGTTTATGAACGAATTGCGCTCCTATAGACTTCGGGATGCATATTATGAAAAATATCAACATTAAACTCCATTTGATTTGCTTTTGTAGCGCTCGACTTCAACGTCAGCGTGGTACAGGTGAGCGGTGCATTCCACTATGAAGACCAGTAAAAAGAAATCGTTATCTGCAACGACAATAAGTTGCATTTATAGCTCAGAGCAAACACACTGGCTTCCGGTGTTTATTGCAGTTTCATGTTGAGTTCATGAGTTTAACAAAGACTCAGCTCAGGCCCAACAGTTGCACTTTAGCACAGCGTGTTGTGTAGAAGCTAAGGAAAGAAACGCGCTGCTAAGCTATGGATTGAAGCTGAATACTTACAGAAGAACTCAGCCACCAACTCCGCGCTTCCTTTAAGAGTGATTCCCTTAAGAGTACTGGTCATGTTTCCAACTATCACCAACAGATTCTCCTCTAAAAGATTTTTGTGCCGCTTCTCTGTTCTCTGTTCTCTTCTGCTACCCGCCGTCCAGTTTGAAAATGTCATATGCACTTACACGCATGCGTAAAGCCTCCCTTCTCAAGTTGCGTTTACATTTTCTTGACGCGAGGGGGCAGTGCATAACAATCCAACTGTTGATCTCAGTCTTGCCACGAAAGACCTTGAAAGATTTTCGCAAATTGAACTAGTAATCACTACATTTAACTTTCTTGCTGCATTCAGTGAGCCAAACCACTGCATGTGTTCAGAACAAGAAAGCAGGCATTCCTATACTTTTGTGTAATATTTCATTCAAACTTATCATTTGTCAAGATTTGTTGTTGTGCTGTCAGATTTTGGTGCCATTGCTCGCAAGTCTGTCCGAATGTCAAAGTCGAAGTTATTTGTCCTTCTATATAAAAGAAAGTGCTGCTACTTTCAGTAGTATAAAGAAGAAATTACATTTTATTTGTTTTTTAGAGATTCCCCTGTAGTCAAATTCTCAATTTGTTTAAGTTTTGTTTGTCCAGTTATAGAATTTGTTTAGTCCTTTCTT
>NW_006800350.1:485044-504144 GCF_000485575.1 Poecilia formosa
AAAAATTTAAATTTTTTTTCCTGATTTAAAATTGTTTTATTTCTCAGCAAGGTATCACATCAGGAACAAAGAGGTATCAGGTTTTGCAGCCACAGAAGTCTATAAATTAAAGAAAATAATGACTAAAGTTAGAAAACAACTTTGATTTAAACGATGCACAGTAGCATTTTAATATTTTTTATAGTCTTTTGGTGTTTTGTTTTTAGCTTCTTACCCAACATGGAATCTTTTAAAATAGCATCACTGAATCTTAACGGGGCAAGGGAGGCTGAAAAACGGGCTTTAATTTATCAAACATTGAACCAAAAGAAAATCAACGTCATTTACCTGCAAGAAACGCACAGAGATTATTTAATATAGACACACTATCTAATATAGAGAATGGAGGGGGAGGTCATTTTAAGCCATGGCACCTCCCAGAGTGCAGGGGTGGGCTTCCTCTTTTCTAGAGCTTTCACTCCAAACTTTCTTGAAGTTGAACATGTCATTCAGGGGAGGTGTCTTTTAGTTGAGATAAAGTTTGATGATTTTAATATAGGTTTTATCAATATTTATGCTCCTATCACCAATGCAGAGAAAAAGCGTTTTTTTTAACAAATTGGGGAACGGTTGGGTGATTGTGGGTCTTGGGTCTGAGGATTATGTTTTAAGTGCACTGAAATTGAGTTTTTAGACTGTAATCATGCAGAGCCACATCCAGCGGCCCAACATGCTCTGCAGCAGCTGGTCTCGTCTCATGGCCTGGTGGATGTATGGAGGAGGATGCATGCAGGCTCCAGGTAGTACACATGGTCCCACATGAAGAAAAACAGAATCTCTTTAGTCTGTCTTGATCGTTTTTATTGTTTTAAACACCATTTTAACGCGTTTAAAACATGCCAGATTTTACCAGCGGTTTTTACAGATCACTCGTTGCTTTTAGGTAGTGTTTTTATCAGAAACATTTTACCTAGAAGTGCTTACTGGCATTTTAACTCTGCTTTAACTTATGATCAGGGTTTTAAAGAGATTTTACATTATTTTTGGACTGGTTTTAGACAAAGAAAGTCTGATTTTACCCGTCTTAAAGAGTGTTGGGACTATGGAAAAGTTCAGATAAAACTGCTGAGTCAACAGCACACTCTCAATGTCACCCGTGACATAACCAGATCTATCAGAGATCTGGAGATAAATATCGTGGAATTAGAACGACTTAGTGAATCCACAGAAAATCGAGAACATATTGAAGCTCTCAAATCTAAAAGGCTAACTTTAGCAAACCTGCTGGAAAACAAAGTCCAAGGCGTATTGGTCAGGTCCCGGATCCAGAACATCACAGAGATGGATGCTCCCTCTAGCTTTTTCTTCAGCTTGGAGAGGAAACACGGGCAGAGGAAGCTGATCCACTCTTTGCTGTCAGACATAGGGCAGCAACTGAGTGAACCAGGTCAGATCAGGAGGAGGGCTGTGGAGTTTTACTATTCTCTGTTCCAAAGTGAGTACAAGGAGAATGAGGAACTGTTCAGGGAGTTCTGCAATGAACTACCCCAGGTCTCTGAGGAGACCAACTCCGAGCTGGAGCGCCCCCTGGGGCTCCAAGAACTCCACACAGCCCTCCTCAGTATGCAGGGCCAGAAGTCCCCAGGTGTTGACGGGCTCACNATTAAAGAAAATAATGACTAAAGTTAGAAAACAACTTTGATTTAAACGATGCACAGTAGCATTTTAATATTTTTTATAGTCTTTTGGTGTTTTGTTTTTAGCTTCTTACCCAACATGGAATCTTTTAAAATAGCATCACTGAATCTTAACGGGGCAAGGGAGGCTGAAAAACGGGCTTTAATTTATCAAACATTGAACCAAAAGAAAATCAATGTCATTTACCTGCAAGAAACGCACAGAGATTATCTAATATAGAGAGTGGAGGGGGGAGGTCATTTTAAGCCATGGCACCTCCCAGAGTGCAGGGGTGGGCTTCCTCTTTTCTAGAGCTTTCATTCCAAACTTTCTTGAAGTTGAACATGTCATTCAGGGGAGGTGTCTTTTAGTCGAGATAAAGTTTGATCATTTTAATATAGTTTTTATCAATATTTATGCTCCTATCACCAATGCAGAGAAAAAGTGTTTTTTTAACAAATTGGGGAACGGTTGGGTGATTGTGGGTCTTTGGTCTGAGGATTATGTTTTTATAGGTGGGGATTTTAATTGCATTGAAAATGAGCTTTTAGACTGTAATCATGCAGAGCCACACCCAGCGGCCCAACATGCTCTGCAGCAGCTGGTCTCGTCTCATGGCCTGGTGGATGTATGGAGGAGGATGAATGCAGGCTCCAGGCAGTACACATGGTCCCACATTAAGGAAAACAGAATCTCTTTAGCCTGTCTTGATCGTTTTTATTGTTTTAAACACCATTTTTAACGCGTTTAAAACATGCCAGATTTTACCGGTGGCTTTTACAGATCACTCGTTGCTTTTAGGTAGTGTTTTTATCAGAAACATTTTACCTAGAAGCGCTTACTGGCATTTTAACTCTGCTTTAACTTATGATCAGGGTTTTAAAGAGGTTTTACATTATCTTTGGACTGGTTTTAGACAAAGAAAGTCTGATTTTACCTGTCTTAAACAGTGTTGGGACTATGGAAAAGTTCAGATAAAACTGCTGAGTCAACAGCACACTCTCAATGTCACCCGTGACATTACCAGATCTATCAGAGATCTGGAGATAAACATCGTGGAATTAGAACGACTTGGTGAATCCACAGGAAATCGAGAACATATTGAAGCTCTCAAATCTAAAAGGCTAGATTTAGCTAACCTGCTGGAAAGCAAAGTCCAAGGCGTATTGGTCAGGTCCCGGATCCAGAACATCACAGAGATGGATGCTCCTTCTAGCTTTTTCTTCAGCTTGGAGAGGAAGCACAGGCAGAGGAAGCTGATCCACTCTTTGCTGTCAGACACAGGGCAGCAACTGAGTGAACCAGGTCAGATCAGGAGGAGGGCTGTGGAGTTTTACTATTCTCTGTTCCAAAGTGAATACAAGGAGAACGAGGAACTGTTCAGGGAGTTCTGCACTGAACTACCCCAGGTCTCCGAGGAGACCAACTCCGAGTTGGAGTGCCCCCTGGGGCTCCAAGAACTCCACACAGCCCTCCTCAATATGCAGGGCCAGAAGTCCCCAGGCGTTGACGGGCTCACGGTGGAGTTCTACAAGGCCTACTGGGATCTTCTGGCCCGAGACTTGCTGGACGTCTACAACGAGAGCATGCTTACTGGTTCACTCCCCTTGTCCTGCCGCAGGGCAGTCATCACTCTGCTGCCCAAAAAGGGAAACCTGCAGGACATCAAGAACTGGCGCCCTGTGTCCCTCCTCTGCACCGACTACAAAATCCTCTCCAAGGCCCTGGCCACGAGGCTGGGGAAAGCTATGGAGCAGGTCATCCACCGGGATCAGACCTGTTGCGTCCCCAGCAGGTCTATGGTAGATAACATCTACCTGATTCGGGATGTTCTGGAGGTTTCCGGTTCATTAGGTTTACAAACTGGCTTGATTTCATTAGATCAAGAAAAGGCATTTGACCGCGTTGAACACAGCTTCCTCTGGAAAACCATGAGGGGGTTTGGATTCAGCGAGGGTCTTATTGCCAAGATCCAGGTTCTGTACAGTGACATTGAGAGTGTGCTGAAGATCAACGGTAGCCTGTGTGCTCCTTTTAGGGTGAGTAGAGGGCTGCACGGTCTCGGCTCTACACACTCTCCCTGGAACCCCTTCTCCAGAAAATATGCTTGTGTGCTTATGGTCTGGTTTTACCTGGTTTTAGTAACAATATGGTTTTATCTGCCTACGCTGATGATGTTGTTATTTTTATAAAAGATCAGCAAGATGTCAGTGTTTTAACCGAGATCACAGAGAAGTTCTCTGTACTGTCTGCTGCGAGGGTGAACTGGGGAAAGAGTGAAGCCCTGGCTGTGGGTGAGTGGTCTGATGGGCTCCCGGTTCTCCCTCAGGGTCTAGTATGGAAGAAAGACGGTTTTAAATATCTTGGTGTGTTTTTAGGCAATACAGATATTGTAAATAAAAATTGGGAAAACGTTGGGCAGAAAATCAAAAACAAGTTGTCTAAATGGAAGTGGCTTCACTCCCAGATGTCAAAGCGGGGCAGGGTGTTGGTTTTAAATAATCTTGTAGCATCACAGCTGTGGCACAAACTTTCTGTTTTAGACCCACCACCTGGTTTATTAGTCAAAATACAGTCAGAGATGGTCGACTTTTTCTGGAACGGTCTACACTGGCTGCTACAGTCTGTGTTGTTTTTACCAAGAGAGGAGGGGGGCCAGGGCCTTGTCCACCTGGCCAGCAGAACAGCAACTTTTCGTTTACAGTTTCTACAAAAATATCTGACAGGATCTCCTGTGTGGAGGGATGTGGCCAGCTGTATGCTGCTGGATGCTGCTGTTTTTAACTGATTTTAGTCTTTTACATTTAAAGGGTTTGCCTCAGTTTTATCGGGGTGTTTTTAAATCCTGCGCTCTTTTTAAGCTGAAAGGAACAAAAATGCATAATTCTCTGCATTGGCTTTTAGAAGAATAACTAATGTGTGGAGCAAGACTGGACGTCTGCAACAGCACCATGCCGGGCTTTTCTGAGGCCTTGTCCAGGTCTGGGACGGTGACCCTGCGGCATCTGGTGCAGGTGGCGGGACCAGACCTCTCTAATGTCCAAGAGGCTGGCTTGATGCTTGGGGTCCGGTCCGCCAGACTGGTACGGCGCTTCCAGGAGCGGGTGAAGGAGCATCTGACAGCTGAGGAGAAGCGGCTCCTGCAGCTAAACGCAACAAAAAAGTGCCTGCCTGACCCAAACGACCCGTTCCCGGATGTGGCCTTGGATCCAGGTTTTGTGGAAGATGGTGGTCCCCTGCTGCAGAGTATCGTGCCAGGAATGGATTTATGTAAAACTGGTCCAAAAGTACTGTACAAACACTGTACAAAGATTTTTAACAGGAGAACTCTCAACAAAAGGCCCAGCAGTGTCTGGAGTAACAAACTTGGAGGACAAAATCCACAGTGGAGGACTTTGTACAAGCCTCTGATAAAGAAAAGGACTGGTGACCTTCAGTGGAGGATTCTTCATGGCTCCATCGCTACGAACTCATTTTTATCGGTCGTCAGTCCTGGGGTTTTAAATGAGTGTCCTTTTTGCAGTTTGTCTGAGAGTGCTTTTCATGTTTTTATGGATTGTGTACGGTTGACTGGTTTTTAAAAAATTTTTACGAGATTTTTTTAGCCTTTTTGGCGTGGTTTTTACCAGTTCTGTTTTTATCTACTGTGTGCATTACAGTCAAGCCACTAGTTTTAAATTCTGTATTTTAAATTATTTAATTGCAGAGGCCAAAATGTCTATTTACTTAACTCGATACGACAAATTGCAGGCTGGACCTCAGCTTGATGCCGTGGCTCTGTGGAAGTGTAACATCAAGTCCAGGTTGAGATTGGAGTTTTGCTTCCACAGAGCCACCAGGGATTTAAATAGTTTTTTACAACTGTGGGGTTTTAAGAATGTATTGTGCACCGTTTCTGATCAGGAAGAACTAATAAATAAGCTGCTCATGTAAATATTTGTTGTTTTTTATTTAATTTCTTTGACCTAATTATGTAACAGTTTATTGTTAAATTATTGTACAATAAATGTTTTGTTAAAAATCAAAAAAAATCTTCTTCTTCTTCTTTAGGTTTTAACAGGAGCTTACATCCATTAATGTTGCACTACTGCCATCTATTGGATCCTAATATCTATAACAGTATTTTTTAAAAATGAAAAATCTTCTTTTTCCCCCTCAATACTCTTTAACTGATCAATCACATTCTCAAATTTCAATTCCCTACTAAAACCTAATTCCGTTTTTAATAATCTTCTTTGATTTGCATATTTTCTACGACTAATAAAAACATGTTCCATCATTTCTACAGTATCACACCAACTACATAAACCAGTAAGATGTTTCCCCATCTTAAAAAGAGTTCCATTTAAAAACTGTGCCTGGTTCTTATTCAATTTATAATTATCTCCTCCCTCCTGTTTATTCCTCTGACCCTTACTACATCAACTGTATTTTGTATCCTATATAAATGTCTTCCATTTATTTCATTATCCCACCTAATTTTCCATATCTTCTTGCTTTCTCTCCAAACTATACTTTTGCCTTCAGATTTAGATAACTTTATTGGCAAATCAATATCTTCTTTATTAATTGCCTCCTTAAGCCAACCTATCTGCTCTTTCTTTACCCAAAATACCTGAGCAGGAGTACAGAATAATAATATTACATTTTTAATATATTTTGATGATTATTTGCACATCCCTGTTCAATACTCAACAATGCAGATAATGAAACACTACAAACTAATTTTTTATTTATATTGGCATCCTCCATCCATATAGCACACAATTCTACTGCATAAATACTCAGATGTTCCTTTTGAAATATTAATCTTTAAATCAGGAATCACTACTGCTATACTGGTTGCTTCATTTTTGGGTCTTTCGAACCATCAGTATAAATTTGCAAATAATCATTATATTCATTCTGTATTTGATTATAAAATTCTTGGCAAATTTCTATTGTATTTATTTTCTTAATATTTGATAGTGTTCTGTCTACATTAATATATTTCCATGTCCATGTAGGTCTCAAAGGCCACAATACTGTTGGACTAAATTCTTTATAATATTCATTAAATATTTTTTGCTCTGTCATCCCTAACCCACCCCAAACTGTTAAATTGTTTCTTTCCTCTTTCCCAACAATTTTCTAATACTTTCTTAACTGGATGATCTTCATTATATCCTTTTAAATTTATCCAATAATTAATCATTATCTGTTGTCTTCTGATACATAATGGCATTTCTCCTGATTCTACTTGTAAAGCACACACTGGCATTGATTTAACTGCCCCTAAACAAATTCTCAATGCTCTGGCTTGAATAACATCTAATTTTTTTTAACTTAGTTTTAGCCGCTGAACCATACACCACACTCCCATAATCTGTTCTTGATCGAATGAGTGACACATAAATATTTTTAAGTGATTTTCTTTTTCTTGACAAGGTTGTAACATAACTGGCGTCGAAGTATTGGCAAACCGCTTCTCTTAAGATGCAGGTAACGAGGTAATTGCCGACCGGTGTGTAGATGACGTCAGGGAGTCCGTCCTCCTGCCTCCAGGACTCCATCTGGTGGAGAAAACCCCCCAACCTCCACCCAGAGCTAGAAATACCCATAACTTAACACACGTGGGCACAGCGAACAAGATTGCAGCTGGCTAGGTATGTAATTGTAGGGATAGGGTTAGGGTAAGGGTTAGACCAGGGGCCACCAACGCGGTGCCCGCGGGCCCCCTATCGCCCGTGGGCCCCTTGTTAGTTGCCCGCGGGGCAAGTTCTAAAAATAGCCATTGTCATTAGGGAGCATTGCCAAATAAATTATTTAATTTAATATTTTTACATTGAAGTAGTAAAAATTGTTTATATTCAGAATTTAAAAAAAAGCTAATTATTAAAAACATTTAAATGTAAATTTTTATGCATAAATGTTATCGGAGGGCAGCAGCGCCTGCANAGGGCAGTCATCACTCTGCTGCCCAAAAAGGGAAACCTGCAGGACATCAAGAACTGGCGCCCTGTGTCCCTCCTCTGCACCGACTACAAGATCCTCTCCAAGGCCCTGGCCACGAGGCTGGGGAAAGCTATGGAGCAGGTCATCCACCGGGATCAGACCTGTTGCGTCCCCAGCAGGTCTATGGTAGATAACATCTACCTGATTCGGGATGTTCTGGAGGTTTCCGGTTCATTAGGTTTACAAACTGGCTTGATTTCATTAGATCAAGAAAAGGCATTTGACCGCGTTGAACACAGCTTCCTCTGGAAAACCATGAGGGGGTTTGGATTCAGCGAGGGTCTTATTGCCAAGATCCAGGTTCTGTACAGTGACATTGAGAGTGTGCTGAAGATCAACGGTAGCCTGTGTGCTCCTTTTAGGGTGAGTAGAGGGCTGCACGGTCTCGGCTCTACACACTCTCCCTGGAACCCTTTCTCCAGAAAATATGCTCGTGTGTTTATGGTCTGGTTTTACCTGGTTTTAGTAACAATATGGTTTTATCTGCCTATGCTGATGATGTTGTTATTTTTATAAAAGATCAGCAAGATGTCAGTGTTTTAACCGAGATCACAGAGAAGTTCTCTGTACTGTCTGCTGCAAGGGTGAACTGGGGAAAGAGCGAAGCCCTGGCTGTGGGCGAGTGGTCTGATGGGCTCCCGGTTCTCCCTCAGGGTCTAGTATGGAAGAAAGACGGTTTTAAATATCTTGGTGTGTTTTTAGGCAATACAGATATTGTAAATAAAAAATGGGAAAACGTTGAGCAGAAAATCAAAAACAAGTTATCTAAATGGAAGTGGCTTCACTCCCAGATGTCAAAGCAGGGCAGGGTGTTGGTTTTAAATAATCTTGTAGCATCACAGCTGTGGCACAAACTTTCTGTTTTAGACCCACCACCTGGTTTATTAGTCAAAATACAGTCAGAAATGGTCGACTTTTTCTGGAATTGTCTACACTGGCTGCCACAGTCTGTGTTGTTTTTACCAAGAGAGGAGGGGGGCCAGGGCCTTGTCCACCTGGCCAGTAGAACAGCAACTTTTTGTTTACAGTTTCTACAAAAATACCTGACAGGATCTCCTGTGTGGAGGGATGTGGCCAGCTGTATGCTGCTCTGTTTTTAACTGATTTTAGTCTTTCACATTTAAAGGGTTTGCCTCAGTTTTATCAGGATGTTTTTAAATCCTGTGCTCTTTTTAAGCTGAAAGGAGCAAAAATGCATAATTCTCTCCATTGGCTTTTAGAAGAATAACTACTGTGCGGAGCAATACTGGACGTCTGCGATAGCACCATGCCGGGCTTTTCTGAGGCCTTGTCCAGGTCTGGGACGGTGACCCTGCGGCATCTGGTGCAGGTGGGGGGACCAGACCTCTCTAATGTGCAAGAGGCTGGCTTGATGCTTGGGGTCCGGTCCGCCAGACTGGTACGACGCTTCCAGGAGCGGGTGAAGGAGCAGCTGACAGCTGAGAAGAAGCGACTCCTGCAGCTAAACGCAACAAAAAAGTGCCTGCCTGACCTGAACGACCCGTTCCCGGATGTGGCCTTGGATCCAGGTTTTGTGGAAGACGGTGGTCCCCTGCTGCAGAGTATCGTGCCAGGAATGGATTTATGTAAAACTGGTCCAAAAGTACTGTACAAACACTGTACAAAGATTTTTAACAGGAGAACTCTCAACAAAAGGCCCTGCAGTGTCTGGAGTAACAAACTTGGAGGACAAAATCCACAGTGGAGGACTTTGTACAAGCCTCCAATAAAGAAAAGGACTGGTGACCTTCAGTGGAGGATTCTTCATGGCTCCATCGCTACGAACTCATTTTTATCGGTCGTCAGTCCTGGGGTTTTAAATGAGTGTCCTTTTTGCAGTTTGTCTGAGAGTGCTTTTCATGTTTTTATGGATTGTGTACGGTTGACTGGTTTTTAAAAAATTTTTACGAGATTTTTTTAGCCTTTTTGGCGTGGTTTTTACCAGTTCTGTTTTTATCTACTGTGTGCATTACAGTCAAGCCACTAGTTTTAAATTCTGTATTTTAAATTATTTAATTGCAGAGGCCAAAATGTCTATTTACTTAACTCGATACGACAAATTGCAGGCTGGACCTCAGCTTGATGCCGTGGCTCTGTGGAAGTGTAACATCAAGTCCAGGTTGAGATTGGAGTTTTGCTTCCACAGAGCCACCAGGGATTTAAATAGTTTTTTACAACTGTGGGGTTTTAAGAATGTATTGTGCACCGTTTCTGATCAGGAAGAACTAATAAATAAGCTGCTGATGTAAATATTTGTTGTTTTTTATTTCATTTCTTTGACCTGATTATGTAACAGTTTATTGTTAAATTATTGTACAATAAATGTTTTGTTAAAAAAAAAAAAATCTTCTTCTTCTTTAGGTTTTAACAGGAGCTTACATCCATTAATGTTGCACTACTGCCATCTATTGGATCCTAATATCTATAACAGTATTTTTTTTAAAACGAAAAATCTTCTTTTTCCCCTCAATACTCTTTAACTGATCAACCACATTCTTAAATTTCAATTCCCTACTAAAACCTAATTCCGTTTTTAATAATCTTCTTTGATTTGCATATTTTCTACAACTAATAAAAACATGTTCCATCGTTTCTACAGTATCACACCAACTACATAAACCAGTAAGATGTTTCCCCATCTTATAAAGAGTTTCATTTAAAAAACTGTGCCCGGTTCTTATTCGATTTATAATTATCTCCTCCCTCCTGTTTATTCCTCTGTTCCTTACTACATCAACTGTATTTTGTATCCTTATATAAATGTCTTCCATTTATTTCATTATCCCACCTAATTTTCCATATCTTCTTGCTTTCTCTCCAAACTATACTTTTGCCTTCAGATTTAGATAACTTTATTGGCATATCAATATCTTCTTTTTTAATAGCCTCCTCAGCCAACCTATCTGCTCTTTCTTTACCCAAAATACCTGAGCAGGAGTCCAGAATAATATTACATTTTTATTTTTTTCACATATCCTATGATGAACTGCCATAACCTCATATAATATATTTTGATGATTATTTGTACTTCCCTTTTCAATACTCAACAATGCAGATAATGAAACACTACAAACTAATTTTTTATTTATATTGGCATTCTCCACCCATTCTAAAGCTAATATAGCACACAATTCTACTGCATAAATACTCAGATGGTCTTTTTGAAATATTAATCTTTAACTCAGGAATCACTACTGCTATACTGGTTGCTTCATTTTTGGGTCTTTCGAACCATCAGTATAAATTTGCAAATAATCATTATATTCATTCTGTATTTGATTATAAAATTCTTCGCAAATTTCTATTGTATTTATTTTCTTAATATTTGATAGTGATCTGTCTACATTAATATATTTCCATGTCCATGTAGGTCTCAAAGGCCACAATACTGTTGGACTAAATTCTTTATAATATACATTAAATATTTTTTGCTCTGTCATCCCCAACCCACCCAAAACTGTTAAATTGTTTCTTTCCTCTTTCCCAACAATTTTCTAATACTTTCTTAACTGGATGTTCTTCATTATATCCTTTTGAATTTATCCAATAATTAATCATTATCTGTTGTCTTCTGATACATAATGGCATTTCTCCTGATTCTACTTGTAAAGCACATACTGGCATTGATTTACCTGCCCCTAAACAAATTCTCAATGCTCTGGCTTGAATAACATCAAATTTTTTTTAACCTAGTTTTCGCCGCTGAACCATACACCACACTCCCATAATCTGTTCTTGATCGAATGAGTGACACATAAATATTTTTAAGTGATTTTCTTTTTCTTGACAAGGTTGTAACATAACTGGCCTCGACGTATTGGCAAACCGCTTCTCTTAAGATGCAGGTAACGAGGTAATTGCCGACCGGTGTGTAGATGACGTCAGAGAGTCTCCAGGACTCCATCTGGTGGAGAAAACCCCCAAACCTCCACCCAGAGCTAAAAATACCCAGAACTTAACACACGTGGGCACAGCGAACAAGATTGCAGCTGGCTAGGTATGTAATTGTAGGGGTAGGGTTAGACTGTAGAAATGAATGGAAGTCAAGGGAAAGTCCCCACAAAGATAGCGTAACAAACGTCTTTGTGCGTTTGCATGTGTGATTCTTTAATTATCCTAATTAGGACAATTTTTGGCATATTTACTAACCCTCTGAAAATCGATGGGCCTTATGGGGACCTTTATAGCTTTATAGCTCCACTGTAGAAAATGAGGCTCTAACATTCACAAATGACAGTGAAATAAAATCCAGTCCAACATCTGGTTTGAGGTGATTCCTCTGGAACCTGTTGAAGGAAAAATATCCCAACTTCAGAAGATGAGCTTTAACCTAACAGAGCTCTGTGGTTCCTCTTGTCAGTATGAGAGTCAGGGTGAGGAGGNATCCCAACTTCAGAAGATGAGCTTTAACCTAACAGAGCTCTGTGGTTCCTCTTGTCAGTATGAGAGTCAGGGTGAAGAGGCGCCATGTTAGGAAGAGAAGTGGAAGCTGGAGGATCTTTAGACAAACAGGTCATGATGCTGGGCTACTGATTATCCCTCTGTCTGGACACAGGATCAATAGAACCAGTTTAAAAGCTAAAATGAATGGTTATATGCCAGACATGGAAAACTGGGATGCACTCCATGCCATGATGTTCACAATTTAGGTCTCATGGCATCTCAAGGTTCAACATTGCAGCCAGTGGGCTGAAGGAGGAAATACAGCTTTATTTTGTAGCAATTCAAGAGCTACTTAAAAAAATTAATCAGCACAGAAACACAAAGAAGCAGTTATAAAAGGATGTGTGTGTGTGTGTGTGTGTGTGTGTGTGTGTGTGTGTGTGTGTGTGTGTGTGTGTGTGTGTGTTTGATGTAATCTAGCACTCTATAAGTTTTTGAGTAATATGTCAGAATAATATGTGAGTAGCATCTTGACCTCATCCTCTCAGCCACCATAATGTAACACAGAGCCATGTCATGGCTGCTTCTGTGTGTATCAGGAGAGAACTGGCAGCAGTTCTTTTCAGCACAGGTTATGTATGGAGAAAGAAGCTCAGTGTGCTTCACAGAAACACTGCTCATTTATTTGTGTGAGAGCAGTCAGGCTGACACACATACTCATGCTTGTTGATTTGCCTTCTTCAACATCTCCAGTCTAGAGAGGCATGCACTGCAGAGGCTTAAAATAGCCCAGCGGGTCTTCTGTGGGCCTCCTTTGTGTGGTATCAGTTGGACGTTATTAAACAAGGGGGGAAGGCTGAACTACCATAGACCCCCAAAACTTGTACCCTCACCTGCAGATTATCAGTCATATTTCAGTCAGGCACCAAGCAGTGAGCTTTCTCAGACCCAGATCCATCATATGCAGAACCAACCTGAAAATAACACTGTGTTCACAAATCAGTTTTTTTCACAGTTTATTCAGTTTATTTACTCAATTTAACAAATTCCATGATAAATTTACAACACATCATTACTGTAAAATAATAGAGAGTGAATCAGGTCTCCAAAGAATTTATTTAAAGCTTATACAGTGAACATGGGAACACACAACTCCATAGATTGATGTTACCTTTGAACAGGCAGAAACAGGCCCTACAAGTGATCTCAGGTATATCTTTAACTGTTTTTTAAAAGTGGAGATGAGTTTCAGCCTTTTTAATCTCTCATTGAGCTCGTTCCAAACCTTTGTGCCCCTCCAAGCAAAAGTTTGTCTGGTAATATTAAGTCTTCTAGTTTGCCAGAGATAAGATGTTTATTCCTAGTTCTGCAAGTATGCTGAGGACCACTGGTTGGAACGAGCTCAGTCAATCTATGATTAGTTTTATTTACAACTTGGAACATTATGCAGGCGTTTTGATACATACATATCCCCATTTTCAATTTTAAGATTTATACGATCGGTTAATGATAAAAATTTATTTGGTCTAAACAAAGTATAAAATTTGTTTTGCTGATGTTAAGAAATAATTTGTTACACTTAAACTGGGTATTTATTTTCTGTAATTCTACATTTACTATTTCCTCTAGTTCATATAGATTTCCATGTGAAAAAACAAGCTTGTGTCATCAGCAAAAATAATCTTGTGAAATATTTTAGAAAAGTTTACAAAGTTATTAATATTCATGAAGCGTAATTGTCCCCAGATTGAACCCTGGGGTCTCCATTTTGAGATTTCTGATGATTAATAGTTACACAATGTTGTCTATCAAAAGATAACTTTTAAACCAAATATGCCGCTTGTAAGGATTTGGTTTTCTGTGTGTCAATTTAGTTCCTGTGTTGTCTAGTCTGCCCTTGATTGCTCCCAGCTGTGTCTTGTGGTCCCTGATTACCTCTTGTGTATTTAATCTCACCTGTGTTCCCTGCTCTCTGGACCCTAATCGTGTCTTTGTTGTCGTTGCTGGTTCCATTTGTGTTCTTTGACCAGTTGCTACCAGAGTCTGAGCTTCTTGCCTCTGCTCACCTGTGCTGCCTGGATTTCTGTATATCTTCTTCATCATTAAATTATCTATTTTCTCACTACAACCTGGGTTCACCGCGTCATCCCATAATGTTGCAGCTTACCCAGTGATATTTTCAAATCTACCGTGTCAAAGCCCTAGACGGGTCTAAGAAAAATGCCAATGCCACAATCAACCTGTCTTGTGTATCATGAATTTTTTCAATAGGGTCCAAAATAGCCAAACGGGTGAAGTGAGTTTGAAGGTTGCCAGCTTTGTTGTTACTCTTAGAGTATTTTTCACAAAAATCCTCAAAATAAGCTTTTTGATTGCGATTAAAGGATTTCTCAAAATGCATGAGAGTCAAGACAACACATCATAGACAAGTATGTCTATGATGAGGGAATAACATAACAGCATGTAAAAAAAAAAAGCAATTTTTAAAAAAAAACGGCCCCTTAAAAACTGGGTAAAAAGTTTTTTTTGGTTTGTTTGTCTCCCCCCAACCCCCCAAGAACTACATTTGTTGGTTTGTCCAAGTTTTAAACTCAGGAAACTGATTGTTTTCATGAATATGATACTAAGCCTTGAGCACACCGTTTCCAACAGTGATTTCTGATTGGTAAACAGTGGGTTATTTCCACTTTTTAATTAGATCCAGCAAAGCACTGCAGTGACTGTTGTGTACTTAGTGGAGCAAAGAGAGAACAAAAGAAATGGAGAAGTATTGTGAGTCCAACTCAAAAGAAAGTAGACCTGCGAGCTGAGCAGGTAATGCCGGGGCCATGTGTTGCTGTGTTGCAATTTTAGGAGCTTGGGATTTTGTAGCTGTTGGGCATCCATCCATCCATTTTCTGTACACCTTTGTCCCTTAGTGGGGTCAGGAGAGGTGCTGGTGCCTCTCCAGCTAACATTCCAGGCGAGAGGCGGGGTCACCTGGACAGGTCGCCAGTCTGTCGCAGAGCTGTTGGGCAGAGATTTCAATTTTTTGTGATAACTTCATGTTTTGTATGCCTTCATTTAGAATGGTGATTTATCATTTAAATTTACTAACATATTTTGTATGTATCCATTCCACTCTACACTCCACCAACCATGTCTACTGCTTCCTCACATTGCTCACTGCTTTGGTCAGATGACAGTAGGTTTGTTGAAATAGGTGCATGAGGGCATCTTCAGCTCCAACTCCTAATTTGTGCTTGTTTGTTAACTCCGGTGTTCCAACAGGACAACAGGTCTACAGTCAGAGTGTGACTGTTCTTGGATCAGAACCAGGCAGGATGTCTTGCACAACACTCCAACTGTCTACTGCAGGGGTGGGCAACTCCAGGCCTGTAGGGCCCGTCTCCTGCAACTTTTAGATTTGTCTCTACTTCAACACACCTGAGTGAAATGAGGTCGTTAGCAGGACTCTGGAGAACTTTACTGCACTTAGTAGGTGATTCAGCTGTTGGATTCAAGTGTTGGACCAGGGAGACATCTAAGAGTTGCAGGACACCGGCCCTCGAGGACCAGGATTGCCCACAACCTGGTCTACTGGGTCAAACTAGGGTTGAAGAGATGTTGCAGAATCCCAACATGCACAAGCCTTTAAGGACTGTGGGTCTGACACCATCTGGACCAGGGGTGTCCAAAGTCGGTCCTCGAAGGACGGCATCCTGCATGTTTTAGTTCTCTCCCTGGTTTAATGCACCTGGATCAAATGATGGATCGTTACAAGGCTTAAGCAGAACACTGACTTGGTGAGGAGGTTGTTATAACCACTAGGGAGAGAACTAAAACATGCAGGATGCCGGCCCTCGAGGACCGACTGGACCCATAAAACTGTCCTGTACAGTTTCTCTCAGTTAAACATGCATGTACAAAATCAGTTATTAACATTGCTATAGTTACACAATACTAGTGCTGCTCTGGATAAATGTAAATTTTGTGGCACATCAGCCCTACCAACAAATTTTCACATCTGCCACTGAAAGAGAGATAAACAGAATTTCTTCCCATGGTGAAAAGCAAGCTAAAGCAAATTAACCTGAGCTTGAAATAAAATGAGGGTAAACATCGGTGTGGCTATGAAGAGAGGGCTGTTGTGCAGCAAAGAGCCAGAGGGGGTTGGGAGCGGGGGAGAACTCCTGTTAGGTGGGCTTGTTGTAGTTTTCAGGCTAAGTCCACAGTTTTCTCTGAACTTCATGCTGGAGCTTTAGCCTTGCTGTGAGTTTTTTCTTTTTTGCAGAAGGTTTCCCTGACATTGTTTTCCTATACTGGTCTCCACTCAGGGTCGCAACTATATATTATTCAGGTGGATGCGAACACATAAATCAGCGCCCCCCCAAGGAAAGTACGTGAAGGTGAAGGGGCACACGCGCTACATTTCCCAGGTGAATGATGCATACACAACATATGCTCGCTCTACCCCCCCGACACGAAGGTACGTGAAAGGTAAAACTCGCTACATTTACCCCGTTGTGGGCGCGAGGTGAAGAAGTGCAAGTGCGCTCAAGTGGATGCGAACACATCATCATCGCCCCGCCCCCTCCAGACGGGGTTTTGACGTCCCTTCTGGCGTCATTGACTACATTCAATGTTATTTAGACCAAGAAGCATCAAACACGATGTTTTTTTGATGGTTTAATTTTTTTTTATTGCTTAAATGTAAATGATAAAACTGAACTGCATTTACTCCCAGACAATAAGGTAACACGAACACAAAATAAGGAAAATAAAAATAAAAGTATGTGAAAACCCCACTTGAATGTGAATAGTACTTTTCCTAAGTTTTTGTCTCATAAAGATGTAACGTGTCGGTCTGTGCGCTGAAGTGCATGAAATGCATCTATGAGGTCATTTCATTCTCACTAACCCCCCCACCCAAAAAAAAACAAACAAAAAAAACGGGTTGGATCAGCAGATTAACTCCAAACAGGTTTGAACATTTTTAAGGTACACAATCCCGTATGCAATGCCTGGCTGCTCAAAGATGTGCCGCATTGTGGAGCGTTTGACTCTGATGGATAACATCGCCAATGGAAGGATTCAGAGGGAGCATATGTTCAGAGATCATATTTATCTTCTGTTGATGGTTTATTAGTCTTTAGATTAATCCAGACTGATCATCCTGGAGCTCTGAGCAAAACTTAAAGAAGGAGCCGTGCGGTACTGGTACCGGTGCAACTGCAGTCATCGAGCCGCCAGCTTTGTGAATGCGCCTCTCTGGACAAAAATAATCTTTATTCTGTAAATGTACAACTTATGTACATGATTCTACTATTTAGAATAAACGTCCACATTCCCCACTCAAAGACTCTCTGACTCTCTGTCTGTCTTTAAATCCCGGCTGAACGCTCTGCTGTTCTAAGAGGCATTTTCAGGATCTCTTTATTTATTTTATTTGGATTTTATTTTTTTCTTTAAAATGTATTTTTATTTTTTGTGAGGTGACCTTATGTGCCCTGAAATCACCTTTTTAATAAAATAGATAATTATTATTATTACAAATACTCATATTGTTACAAACAAGGACGTTGCCATGGTTACTGCTTCACGTGGTGCCAGACTTCCGGTATTTATACTAATTTACATATGTATTTAAGGGTGGCGACAGGGCAGACCAGCAGCTGCTCTATTTCCCGCAAATTAGGATTTATAAAGGAAAGGTGCGCGGCCACGTGTGTGCGCACGGCTTTATGCATCCGGATTTTTTTGTGCTGCACTTTTCTAAATTTGTCCTTATGCCAAGTTTTAGTGTGAAAACTGCGCACTCTTTTATGCATGAGGCCCCTGGTCAGTATCCAGGATAAGTGTCTTTTAAACTGTCCGACGTGTCTGACAGTTTAAAAGACAGTTAAGGGTCAGACAGCTAAGTCTGACCTGTTGTAGTTATTATATAACTACAATGTCACTGACATGTATGCAATAACTTGCCAGTGAAGTATGTCTTAAAAAAACATATTTTTAAGAAAATATGTTTTTTTCTGGTTTTATATTTTTACCAAATTCAACAAAAGTAAAATAATTTTTTGCCATTTCTTTCTCAATACAAGTGATGCATTTCTTCCATGTGCTAATATAGGTGATATCCTTAAATAATCAAACACAACCAAGAATCTTACAGTTCATGAGCATCATCAAAGTCTGACTTTCTGGATCTCTATCTTTTTGTTAAAATGTTTTAATGATTTAACTATTTGAAACAAAAAATAATAATTTTTTAAAATATCCAACACTGGAGTATTCAAGGGCAACTCCAAGTCTTTACTTTAACTACACATACTGCAGCAGTTTAAAGGCCTAGCAGTTTTATGAGTTGCGTATAAACAGGTGGGAATGTTTATTCCCATTCCCCCCTGCTGCCAAATCAAAGCCTGATCAACTACGGTTCTATCTGAACAGTACTGCATGTTTAAAGTCAGCCAAGCAAGAACAAACAAGGATTTGACTCTGGAGAGGTTTTTGTGCTGCTGTGCCAACCAAGTCAGCAGGGGCATGGATGTGATGGAGATGATAATGCAGTGATTTCAGGATCATGTTACAGTCGTCATCATCAGGCTCCAACTTGCTGATGCGATTGTATCCATTTAAAAGGAATATAATTCTTACTGAATGTGCTGAAAAGGCAATTTTATCAATGTTCTTTTTCTTGGTCTAGAATAAAACATTTTATTGGCGTAGAATAGCCGGTAGGCATGAAATCTTAATAAACCTGCAGATTTTTGCCCAATCAGACCTATAAAACCAAGCAGCCAAGAGCTGGCAAATCATTTGCTGCTTTTGGTGTTGCTAATTACTGTTTGTTAGGACTGCCTGCTGATGGTTCGAGTTTTCAGCACCCTCTAGACAATTCCTTTGGAGTGTGAATCTGCTGAAGGGTCAAAAGACTAAAGAGCCATCGGTTGGGGGCATCCTGTGACTCACAGACTTGGACTGAAAGTAAAAACAAGTTGTTTCCAGATGCTAGCTAATGATGCTTAGCTAATGGCTAATGATGCTTTAGCCTTCAAACTTTGGTCAAGCTTTGGTCAAGGCTATAT
>NW_006800350.1:504841-506354 GCF_000485575.1 Poecilia formosa
CAAGTTCAAGGGGCCCAATACTTTCTCTAGTCACTGTGTGTCTTCTGAGTTTTTTGGGGTGTTTCCTTCAGCAGTTATTAGTGCAGTGTCACTAGAGGCAAAGGGAAGAAACAGATTTTTCTACTAGTTTGGATCATTTGATACAGTACAAACCACATCAGCTGGAAATGTAACAAATGCTGTAATTTTTATCCGCAATCAAACCAAAATCGGTGCTGTCAGACATGTGTTGGCAGCACCCCTTTCCCTTCCATACAGCAGAATTACCAGTTCCAGGATCTGACCAAAACCACTCAGTCATTACCTTGAGAAATAAGTAAAAAGCAGGCTTTAATGTAGAAAATGATCAAATGTTGCAAGTTATACAAATGAAACAGATACAGAGTGACATTCACTGTCCAGCGCTGGGCTCCACTCAGCTCACCTTAAAGGTGAATACTTCACCAAGTGAAGAATGCTTCACGTGGTGAAGTATTCTTTGCTTCACCAAATGAAGCAAAGAATGTTACCTTGACAAGTTCAGTTTTTATCTTCTCCATATTGTGCACTCTCTAAGGCAGAGGTGGGCAATCCTGGTCCTCGAGGGCTGGTGTCCTGCAACTCTTAGATGTCTCCCTGGTCCAACACACTTGAATCAAATAGCTGAATCACCTTCTAAGGCTCTGTCCCAATACTTGCACTCCCACCCTCTTTCCGCCCTTGTGCCCTTCAAATGTGCATTCATGTTGAAGGGTTTGAGTGCATTGTGTGTCCCACATTCTCCACATCCACCCTTTGCCCACCCATTTTTGGTCCTATTTCCACCCTTATGCAAAGTCCGCATTTTTACGGACTTCGGCTAAGTGTATTACCCACAATTCATTGGTGTATGTGATGTTTTGAGTTAAAAGGCGGATTTATGGCAGTGTTTTGTTTTTTCTAGTCTATAGAAAATTCAAAGAAAATAGCATGACAAGGACACATTAGTAGTAAAAAAAAGTTTGATATAATAATAAACTGAGCAGAAAAAATAAGAGTTGAAAAAGAATAGTCACAAACTAACTGTGAGGAAAGTAAAACAAAATGTCACAAATGCAAGACAAATTTCAGATCTTAAATTAAGATATTAACATATTGGTATAAAGATTCGTTTTTTTATGTTGCAACATTTAAGCACTCTCTTAAATAAAATTATTTCACTTTAAAAATGGAGGTGAATTTTAGAAAGCAGTGTTTGTGAATAAAACTTAGCCAGAAGATTACATTATTAATATCATAACTGAACTGTCAGAATCGGCTGTGGCCTGGACCAGCTGCAGTGGTCAAAGGTGTCAAAGATCCTGGAACAAGTCTTTAAAGAGACAAATATCTCCATCACTGTGTACAGCCTGCCCTGCGTTGGGTTAAAGCTGCAGATGCCTGCCGTGTAGTGCATTTCCATTGTTTCTTATGCTTAAAATCCTTTATAATCTTATATATTCTTATATGATCTTATATAATCTTATATATTCTTATATGATCTTATATAATCTTA
>NW_006800351.1:0-2506 GCF_000485575.1 Poecilia formosa
TTAGCGTTAGCCACCACCAGTCCTCTGTTAGCCACCACCAGTCCTCTGTTAGCCACCACCAGTCCTCTGTTAGCCACCACCAGTCCTCTGTTAGCCACCACCAGTCCTCTGTTAGCGTTAGCCTCCAGTCTCCAGTGTCCTCCCCAGTATGACTCCAGTAAAGTGTTGTGTTCCTGTTGACCTGGAATCCTCCTTCATTGCGGCTGAATTGTGTTTCAGTGTTTCCGTCCTGATGGAATATTTTCAGCTGCGGCCATAAAAGTCTCAGAATGTGATGTCTGAGCCCAGCGGTGAACGTCTCTTCTTCTTCTGCTGTTCCTCCACTCAGGGCTCGTTCCAGTCCGGCCTGGAGTCCAGCCGCTCCACCCGCCACCACGGCCTGGTGGAGCGGGTCCAGAGGGACCGCCGCTTCGTCTCGCCGGTCCGACCGTATCGGAACCGCCAAGTATCCTTCAGAACCGCTGTTCCTGCTGACCTAGAGGTTCTGCTGCGGTCTGGCCCCGGCTGTTGCTAGGCGACACAGCCTCGGTCTGAACTCTGCAGAGCTAATGAAATGACAGAACCCTAACCTGTCACACTGTGACGGGTTAGGCTCTAGAAATGTGACTTTAATTCAGAAGGAGAAGAAGAGCAGTTTGAATAGTGGTGCTTTTATTGTGAAAGAGCCTGACTGTGTTGTTGCTCCTTAACCTGCCGCTTCCCCAGGTGGAAAACTCTCTGTACAGCACCGCCTACCTGTCCCCGCCCCCCGACGCCAGCTGGAGAAGGTGTAGTCTGATGCTCCCACCCTCTGTCTCCATGGAGATGTGTCTGTCCTCTGGGACGCCTGTTTGTCTCTTTCCGAGCCCCCTGTGTGTTCCCGCCTCTCCAAAGCCCCACTGTGACCCCAGCGTGACCCCAGGTGGTTCAGCGGAGCAGCAGAGGCTCATCAGGCAGACGGCAGGAGGAGAGGAGACGCAGTCTGTCCTCAGGGGACGATGTCCCGCATGTTGCCCTGTAGCATGTAGCATGTAGCTCATGCTAAGGAAATAATCCGTCTGAACCAGCTGTTGGATCAGGGACGGTTCTGGATGCCTGGCTGAGGTTCAGCTGCTCCGCCCCGATGGAGCCGTCGGCCTCCGAGCTGATCTCCACGATCTCTCAGGGCTTTAGTTTGGACTTTGCCTGGGTCGATCCAGAACCAGAACCAGTAGAGTGGTGCTGAGATCTGGACCTGAAAAGATTCCTGACTCCTGTCAGGATGCGTGACCTTTTGGTGACCTTTAGGTGACGCATCGAGCTCAGATGGAGCTGCAGCCTCTGATGGATCTTTGGGGTTTTCCTGCGACTGAATGCTGGTTTGGGTCAGAACCAGAACCACTCAGGATCCCGGCCAAGATCCAGAAATCCTGGAGATCAGCTGATCCGGGGAACGTCTGGGTCAGAACCAAAGCAAAGATCACTGTCCTGCCGTTGCTGGTTCTGGTTCTGGTTGCTGTGGGTCACACAAAGTGGATCCCTCTGTTTCATTAACAGCTGAAGCACTAACAGGAAGCGGGTCTGGGCCGCTGCTGCTTCTTCTTCTGTGGTTTTTCTGTGGCTTTGTTAATCTGTTCCTGCAGTTTCAGTCGTTTTAACTCCGAGCCGCTTCCCTTCGCTCCGTTCCGTTTCACGGCCTCTCCCGTTGGGTTTCAGATGGTCTGCAGCCGGTTCTGCTGGCGGGCGGCAATAGAAGCGGTCCAAACACACCGCCCTGTGGAGCGCCACGAAGAGCAGAAGGACGGGGAAGATTAGGAAAACACAAAAACGTCTTAATTCTCACATAAAACTGTCAGAATGAAGGCAACTGACGTTTTTTATTTCCAGAATAAAGTTATAAAATTATCAGAAAAAAATGTGATTTTAATGAGTAAAAAGCTTTGATAGATTCATCCAGATCCCACGTGACAAACTCACTTATCACGTTATTGCGACTTTACATAATGGACGTTGGATGCTGTTCTCCCAGTTTGTCCTACTAAAACCTGATGACCAGATCTCGGCCCCGCCCCCTCGCTGCCTCTATCTTCCTCCTTTCTTGGCTTGCGTTCCTCTTCCTCGTCGCCCTGCAGCCTCTCCCTCTTTCTCTTCCTCTCTCTCTTTTTCTCTCTCTCTCTCCCCGGTCGCTGGAGGAAAATAACTTTGTCTTGTTGTCGATCACTGAAAGGAACTGGTCTGGAAACTTCCCTGGAGATAAAAGCCAGTTGTTCCGTCTTCCCACCACAGCGCTCAACAGGTGAATCCTCCTCTTCCTCCTCTTCCTCCTCTTCCTGACAGTGTGAGACGTTTCTGTTTCCTGTTCCTGTCTGTTTCATCCGTCCATCTCTCTGCTGTCTGAGCTCCACACTAGATCTGTACATCCACTCACATCCAGCTGCAGGTTTGTTGCTGCAGCTGCTGCAGGTTTGTTGCTGCAGCTGCTGCAGGTTTGTTGCTGCAGCTGCTGCAGGTTTGTTGCTGCAGCTGCTGCAGGTTTGTTGCTGCAGCT
>NW_006800351.1:2641-3244 GCF_000485575.1 Poecilia formosa
CAGGTTTGTTGCTGCAGCTGCTGCAGGTTTGTTGCTGCAGCTGCTGCAGGTTTGTTGCAGTCTTTGGGTCGCAGTGATGCAGCGTCTCCAGCTGCTTTCAGCCCTTTGAACATCTTCTTCTTCTCTCCTCCTGAATCCCTGTGTTCCCCCCCTCCAGGACCAATTCTGACTCCGCCCTCCACACCAGCGTCATGAACCCCCCAATGGGAGACTTCAGCATGGCAGGACCCGCCCTGACCCCCCAGGGAGCCGGACGCAGTGGTGAGCACCATGGATGGATGCTGGTTGGATGGATGCTGGTTGGATGCGCCGCCCCTCAGTCTGAAGCCTCTCTCTCTCTCTCTGCAGGGCCGAGCGACACAGAGAACAGGAGAAGTGAGTCGGAGCTGCTGGAAACTCGCAGTGATGCTCCCATAGTTCTAGTTCTCGGGTCAGAACCTCCTGGCATAGTCACTCCATAGACATAATATAAGCATAGACCCTCATGGACCGCTCTCGCCTATTGGAGCTGACGAGATTTAGGGCGGCCATCTTGGAGCGGTCCACCACTCCACTCAGCGTTATGTTTAGCAGCACAATGACGTATCAGCGGATTTAATCGAT
>NW_006800351.1:4244-15645 GCF_000485575.1 Poecilia formosa
TTGTCTGTGGAGCCCTCACATCAATAATCCATCGACCAGAACAACAATATCCCTCAGTGCTGAGGCATCTTCTGCTGTTTTGGTTGAGCAAAGTAGGAGGGTAAACCGCTCCAAGATGGCCGCCGTATTTCCTGCGCCGGAGCGGCCAATCAGGGGTCTACTCTTATAGTATGTCTATGGAGTCACTCCATCCAGGTCCAGTTTCTGCAGAACCAGATGTACTGGGAGGACAGGAGGGTGGTGTCTCTCTGCCCTCTGATTGGACAGAAACCAGGAAGTGATCTAGCAGTGGGACACAAACTCTTACAATTGGCTGGGATCCACAGGAAACTTCCTCAGGTTCTGATCAAGTTCTGATCCAGTGTGTCAGAACGCTGTGTGTTAAGAGGTTCTACTACTGGTTCTGATGGTTCTGCTGCTGGTTCTGATGGTTCTGTCCTCCATCCTGCAGTGTTCCCCTATCCGGTTCCTCCCATTGAGGAAAATGTTTTGGACGAAGACAAACTGCTCAAAGCCTGGGACGCCAAGAAGGTACAGTTCAGTTCTCCTCTCAAGTTGGACCCGGCTGGACCTAAGCAGAACCTTGTGGTTCTGGATGAAGCACAAGGTTCTGCTGTTTTTTTTTTCTTCTTTTCTTCTTCTGCGTCTCTGAGCGTCTCTGTTTTCCGACCAGCTGTCTCTGCCGTCGTCTCGACCAAAGTCCTGTGAGGTTCCAGGCATCAAGTAAGTCTTGGTTCTGATCCATAGTTCCTCCAGAGGTCCAGTCCCGGTTCTGACCGTCTTCTCACTCGTCCTAGCATCTTCACGTCCCCAGAACAGCCGTCCACGCCGGTCCAAGGCGTCCCTCAGGTCCCCAACACCGGCGGCTCGCTGCCCGACCTGTCCAGTCTCCACTTCCCGTCGCCGCTGCCCACGCCGCTGGACCAGGACGAGCCCGGTTACCCAGCATCCTCTGCTCTGAGCGGGGGCAGCAGCACTGGAAACCTGGCCTCCACCCTCACCCAGATGGGGATCAACACCGCCGGAGGAAACGGCAGCTACCACCAGCCAGCACCAGGTCAGAACCTGCCGGGTCAGGAATCAGAACCTTTAACTTCCTTCTGATGTCTTCTGGACACAAAACACTGCAGCTCTGTTGTCTACAAATGTTATAAACATATTTTTCTGGTTTTATATAAAAACGTCTCTAAATCAACCCATGATTTCCCTGAAGGTTTGAAACACCGAAGCGTTTGGACGAATCTCAGCACAGAGGAGGGAAAATATTCTTACACAAGTGGAATTTTATTGTTTCTGAATTTCAACCTGAATAAAATGAAGAAACCTGAACCCTGAGCAGATTCTCTGCAGAACCGGGCCTGGACGTTTGTTATGGCTCCATTAAAGAGCCACAGTTTTACTTTTATTCCCCTTTTAGTTCTAGAATAACAAAAATAAGCAGAAGCTACAAATACTTAAAAAAATTGTGTAAGCTACTGCTAAACTACCACATGCATAACATGAGCAGAAGCTAACGCTAAAACATTAAACACACAAGAAATTAATGTGTTTAATACATTAATTTCCTACCAGTAAACATTAAAGGATATTGGAGAAAGCGATTGCTAAACGCATAAAAACTTAGCATAAGCTAATGGTAAATACTTTAAGATATTAGCTTAGGGTATTGCTAATTACCCCAAGCTTCTCTGCAACGTTTGCACCTTAGAAATGATCAGGAGCTATTGCTAAACATGCAGCTTCCACTAAACCACTAAAAACTGTCAGGTGAGGACAGAAATCAGGATTCGAATGGAGATAAATTCATTCAGGGAAGCAAAAATTAAAATAATTTCTACTCTATCATAAACTGATGAGGAAACATTCAACTAATTATATAAAAGTGGGAATCAGAGCTTGGCATGGCGATTACAGATGAAGATTGGTTGGATGTGTGGAAAATGGGCGGATATGAGGGAGTTCACATGGAAAAATCCAACACAATTTTTCATCCCGGCTAAAGTCCAGAATAGTTATAAAGCATAAATACGGGGTGTTGGAGGATCTGTGGATCAGTGAAGGCTGATCATTCTCACATGTTTGGAACTGTCCTGGAATTGGTCAGTTTTGGAAAAATGTGCACAAAGATTCTGGGATATGAGTAGCATGGTGCTACAGCTCTGCAACTGTAACGGCATGAAAGTAAGAGTGAAATATAGGTACAATGTTAATATCTAAGCTTTTGGGAGGAAATGGGGAAGGTGGCGCCCCCTGGGCAACAACAATGGAATGATGGAAGGAATCTACATTATGGAAAAGCTGATACATGGTTTGAGACTTTAGCAGGACAGAAGAAATGGAGAATATTCAAGACTAAAGACAAAAGAACTGGTCAAAGGTCAAATAGAGGAATATCTCTATTCATACACATTAAGTACGTAAACAAATGTGAAAAATACTAATAAATAAAGAAAACCAGTCAGGTGTATGAATAATTCTGGGCTTGACTGTGCGTTCTGGAGGTGTCGCGCCACCGTGGTTTCAGTGAAGCCGGATGGAGTTCTGGAAAACGAGATGTGGTCTGCAGAAGCCATGATGCTGCCACCACCATGCATTCAGTCTGCTTGGGTCTGAGTGACCCTGATCTCTGGGAAAACGTTCCTGCAGGTTGTATTTCTGGACGTGTTGATCTCCGGACCTGTGACTTGTTCTGGACACCATCGGCGAGCTGCGCTCTAAATTTAACCCCCAGGTTCAGAGGCGGCGCGTTCGTTCTTCCTCTGCAGTCGGAAAACGTCGGCGTGTTTTGGTGGCTGCAGGAGCCGCAGGCAGGAAGCTGCAGCAGCAGACTGCACCTGGATCGGTTTCAGACAGGAAGTGCCTCTGATTACCATCGCAAATGTTCAGAGCGCAGTCGGTGGGAGGTTAAAGGTCAGATGTGGAGCTGAGACGAGCTGCAGCGTGTCTGCAGCGCCACCTGCTGTCTGCTCAGGTCTCTGTCGATTTAGAAATCGGTTCTGGATCAGATCCATGCTGGGAGGGGTCAAAGGTCATCTCCAGACCAGTCCATCAATCTCGGAGAGACAAAGAGTTCGAGGTCATGACACACAGGAAGCCTCAGACGGCATGAAGCACGGAGGTGTGGGAGTGATGATGTGGGCTTGCTTTGCAGCCACTGGAGACAGATTGCTTTCAGTCCGTCTTCTACTTCCTGTAATGATTTTTTTTCTACTTCCTGTCTGTCGTTCTGCTGCCTCAGGTCTCCTGGCGTCTCTACAGAG
The DNA here is from genome assembly GCF_000485575.1 of Poecilia formosa. NCBI lineage: Eukaryota > Metazoa > Chordata > Actinopteri > Cyprinodontiformes > Poeciliidae > Poecilia > Poecilia formosa. Next base: position 7,505 of record NW_006800351.1, read on the forward strand.
CACGCTCAGTAACCCCAACCTGCAGTCGTCGCTAAGCAACCCCAACATCCAGTCGTCCCTCAGCAGCCACTCCTTCTCCAACTCTCTGAGCTCCGCCTCCCTCCACTCGTCGCTAAGCAACCCGTCTCTGCAGTCGTCGCTCAGCTCCTCCCCCTCCCTTCCGTCCTCCCTCAGCAGCCAATCGCTGCACTCGTCCCTCAGTAACTCCTCCCTCCAGTCCGGCGGCTACGGCGGCGGAGGGGGCGTGGCCGGATCTGGCTCCTCCCCCTACTCGGCGATGCTGACCGGGCAGGGCCAGGTGTCCCTCAGCACGTCGCCGCGGAGACGGGCCCAGCTGTCGCCGCTCATCCTGCCGATGGCGGGGGAGTCACGGAGGATCCACCCCAAACAGTTCTCCCCCACCATGTCCCCCACCCTGTCCTCCATCTCCCAGGTAACCAGCCCACCTGGAGCCGGGTGGAGATGGAAGCACATCAAGTTCCTCCAACAGGAAGTGCTCCCCTCACCACCCCGTGATGTCACTTCCTGTGTCCCCGCAGGGCGTCCCGTTGGACACCAGCCGGCTGCCGGCGGACCAGCGCCTCCCTCCGTACCCGCTCAGCCAGCCGGGCCAGCAGAACCCGTCTCTGGGTCAGAACCAGCAGATGCTCCGCCTCCAGCAGCCCAGAACCAATCAGCAGCAGCTGCACCTGCAGAACCTCCGGAACCAGCACCTGCAGCAGTTTGGACCGGTATGTCAGGATCCTCACCCCATTTTGATGTTCTGACCCGGTTCTGACCCAGTTCTGCTCCTACACAGTCGCAGAGGCCCATGAGACCGCAGCAGAACCCGCCCGTCAAGTCAGAGAGCGCTTTGGACCCGTGCAGCCAGACGTCCTCCCAGTACCGGTCCAAACCGGACCAGAACCAGCAGGCAGAGCAGCAGCACATCAACCTGAACACAGACTTCTACAACGTGAGTACCAGAACCAGGGTAGGGTCCAATCGGGTCAGAACCTCACATAGAAACAGTCCCATCTTCGCCCAACGTTCTGCGGTCCCTGTGTCGCGCCCTGGCGGCCCCCCAGGGGGCCACAGCCCCCACGTTGAGCAGCCTGGTTTAGCTGCTGACGTCCTGATGTGCTTCTTGCAGGACGCACTGTTCAGTTCGCTGCTGGACGATCCGTACCTCAGCCTGCAGCTGTCCGGAAAATCACACCAGCAGGTGAACTTCATTTATCTATCGATTTCTTCATGTAACTCACTGCCAGGCCTCAGTCGTCCGCATGTCTTAGCCGAGCCTCCGTCCAGCACTGCAGGCTGCCGCTCACCACAGGTTCAGTCCAGGAACATGCAGATTAAACTTATTAAAATAAATAAATGCTCCACTCTGCCAGGAGACAGCTTTATCATTCTCCACACCATGTGCTGCAGTTCTGCCCTCCACCAGCTGGGGGCAGCACCAGCCCTGCTGCCTCTTTAACCAGTCTTCTCCCTCTGCTCCAGTTCCCGGCTGAGAGTCCGGTTGACGGCCTGAACCACAGCGGACCGGGTCAGAACCAGTTCCCGTCCAACAGCCAGGGGGCGCTGGAGCTGCAGCAGCCCGGCGACCCGCAGCGGCTCAACCACCAGAACCAGAACCGGAACTACAGCGGTGGAGACGGCCGCCAGAACGTCCCCAACATCATCCTCACAGGTACCCGCCAGAACCACCAGAACCTCACGCTGTTCTGACCCAGTTCTGACCCATTCCCTCCCCCTGCAGGAGACTCTCCCCCCGGTCTGTCCAAGGAGATCACCAGCGCTCTGTCCCACGTCCCCGGCTTCGAGATGGACGCCTTCTCTCTGGACGAGCCGCTGCGCATCGACCCGCTGGCACTGGACCTGCTGGAGGGCGAGCTGATGCTGGCCGACCCGGCCGTGGAGGACTCCTTCCGCTCCGACCGCCTCAAATAACCGGGCCGCACCGGGTCCAGACGCTCATCCCTCCACGTGGAGGGTTAGACTGAAGACCTGAGGTCAGAGGTCACGATAGATTTATTTTACCTGGAAACTCTCTGGGTTCTGGTTCTGGTCCATCTGGGCCCAAGATGCAGAAAAGGAAATGTAAAAAAAAAAAAAAACCAGCTGCGCTGTGAGGATCTTTGTTACACGGAAGCAGAACCAGGACCAGGACCAGAACCGGTACTGCTCTGTCAGATGCACAGTGGGTCAGTGAGTCACTCAGAGAACCACTTCAGACCCGATCCGGTCCGCCTGCAGAACCTTTCCTACTTCGTTACTCCAGAGGACATCCTGAACCTGGTAAAACCAGGAAGCAGAACCGGAACCACCCGGTCCATATGTCTGTGGTTCTGGACCCACTGGACCCAGAACTCCAGTTCATTTCGTGTCAAACATCAGCTCAGAGTTCAGATTTTCTGAAGCAGACCCTGAATGCACCACAGTTCCACGGAAGCCGCCAAAGTCCAAAGAAAAGCCCAGAACACTCGGTCCACCGGGACGGGAAGACCGGATCAGAACCAGTTCACTCAGGAGGATCTGGTCCTGAAAAATATCAGCCCAGTTCATGTAATCAGAATCTCTGTGGTCCTCTAGAACCCAGCAGGTCCAAAGCTGCATGACCCGGGAGAACAAACACCTCCGGAACCAGACCGTGTCTGAACTGGAACGGGTCGGAACCAGACCGGGTTGGAACCGGACCGTGTCTGAACTGGAACGGGTTGGAACCGGACCGGGTCTGCTGCCTCCAATAGCCCCTCCTCTCTGATCTGGGTCTGGGTCCAACCAGAACCAGAAAAGCCCTGAAATGATTTTTACAGAAAGATGAAAAATAGATTTTTGCACTTTGAAGGACAAAAGTAAAAATATTTTAAATGTTTATATTTTTATTTCTGCCCAAAGTCAAGATGTCTCCTGATTGGTGGGATGAGCCCTTTAGCCCCGCCCACTCACTGTGATGGACAGCGCTTAGCCACGCCCCCTGCCTGCTGCTGCGTCCGTTTTTCAGCCATATTTTTTCTGTAACATGTAAATAAGTTTGTATTTTATTAAGATTTGAAATGTGTACAAAGTTTCTAATATGAGAGTCTAATAAACTCTGCAGTCGTGTTCTTCTGTCCAAGAATCCGACACGGCCCGGTCCGATTCCTGGTTTTGCTGTTTCACCACAAAATCATGAAAATCAGATTTTCCCAGTAATATTCCAGAAAGATGAGCCGCAAGGTTCTGCTTGGAGGCTCCAGTCCAACCGGGTCCAGATTAATTTGGATCTTTTAGTTATTTATCAGAACCGTTCAGCTACAAACAGGAAGTTGATCCACCATGTTCCTGTTTATGGAACAAAGCTGGGGGTTCTGGAGGCAGAACGGATCAGTGACTGGTTCCGACTGACTGTCCAGAATGTGGAAAACATCTGGTCCAGAACTGCAGTGCTGCCCCCTGCAGGTCAGAGCGGGCTGCTGCAGATCTACTTCCTTCAAACGGACCGGAACCAAACCTGAGCCCTTAAAATTCGGTTGTTGATCAGAACAAAGTGAAACGGTACCAGAACTCAGTTACTGTTCAGAGTTTTAACCCTTCTCAGATCTGGACCAGCGTCTGTGCGCCTGGAGCCGTTTGAAGCGGGATGGGTTCCGGTCCAGTCCGGTCCGAGACAAAGGACCGTCTTCAGTTAGACACTCAGAAATGAACCGCAATGATTTGGAAACTTTAGCTCTAAATTAACTAAATATAGAAACTGAATATTTAGCTCCTAATCAAATAGTTAGCTCTTCGCTAGCTAAATATTTAACTCTGGGCTAGCTAACAAACATTAGCGGAAGTGGACTATCAAATTAAAATCTGGGCCTTCAGAACCTGCTGTAGATCCATCAGTAAATGTCTCCGACTTTAAAACGTCTCATGTTTTTGTTTAAAATGAAATGTTCAAGAAAAGAGGAAAAGAAACGAAGATGGAGAGGTTCGGAAAACCACGCTTTTCTTTTGGTAATCCACTTCCAGTTATTGGAAAATTAATATATTAGTTTCAATCTAAATGTTAGCTTTAAAACTACATATTTTATCAAATAAATATTTAATTTGGAGCCAGATATTTAGCTTGATAACTAAATACTTAATATGAAAGAAAATATTTAGCAAGCTTGCTAAATTAAGTTTGAAACTAACTGAATAACATGGTGAAAATGTATAAATCCCATTTTCTCTTATTGTTGCTGAGTTTGAATAACATCTGTGGATGTTAAACTTGGAGCAGAACCAGAACCAGAGAACGTTCCTGGGAGGATTCAGTCTTTTTCCCGCTCAGTCGGCAGACTTCTGGTCTTAGAGGGAATCGGAACCGGACCTGAAAATGATCCATTTTTTAACAGAACTCAGTTCTTTAACAAACCGGATGTGGACAGAACCACGAACAAAAAGGTTCCATGAACCTGCTGTGTGTGTGTGTGTGTGTGTGTGTGTGTGTGTGTGAGACTAAGGCCATATTTCATCCTGTTTTCTACTGATGTTTATGAATTTCTTACGTCCTTCATGTTGTTTATAGTTTTAGAGGAAAAACTGATTGTTTGTATTCAGATGTTTTTATTGGAGTTGTTTATTGACAATATTAATAACCAGGGAATATTGTAAATATGTTTTAAACCGGAAGTGCTTCTGACGTCAGCAGCAGCCGTTTTTAAAGGCAGACCGTTGGAGACATACGGACTGTCTACACTTTATTTTACAGAAAATAAAGCAACCTGCGGAACTGCTGCCCCCTGCTGTCCGTTTCTCTCACCTGCGCTTCGTTCTCATCCTTTCAGCTGATTTTCTCTTCATATGAAAAACATGAAAGTAATTATAAACATCCATTAGTGGAGCAGTTGGCCCTCCAACCTGCAGTCTCTTAGAAAAGTATTCACACCACTATTAACTGACCAATTTGTCCATCCATTAGACTGACGGGCTGGAGGAGAGCGTTACCATGGCGTCTGTGGAGGAGCGGCAGGGATCCATAGCTCAGGTGGGAGGAAATCAACACACTCCCACAGTTAAACGTGGTGGCAGCATTGTACTGTGGGGATCTTTTTGCAGCAGACACCAGAACTTTATGGTAAATTAAAAGTTTTATTTGAATCAAAACTTTAAAATGAAAATTTTGTCCAAAACGAAGAAATAGTATTTTCAATTAATTTTTTAAAAAACATTTTAAACAAAACCTGAACTCACCAATAAGTAAAAGTTTGGAGTCTCTCCCCTCTGAACTTCCCCCCGTGATGTCATCACCCATATATGGTCAGCGCAGGTTCAAGCTACAGCTTCAGCACTATTTGCTAAGTTGCTAAGGAACTCGGTAACAGCGCCACCTAGAGTCTGCTATTGTTGCTGCATTAATCTGCTGATTGATAAAATTTTCTCTAGCTGAAACATTTAAATTAAAAATTATCACCAGTTTTTATTAACAAGAAAGAAAAAGGCTCATGTTTCAGTCTGAAATGAAAACTCAGTGAGGGCATGGGCGGTTCTACATGGGGGCCATCAGGGGCTAATGGGGGCCCATACTCTACAGATAAAACTACATCTAATATAAGCCTATGCTTCAACCATTTTATTTTTACCTTCACAGTTTTACTTTAACAATTAATTAAAACTAAAGGTGTTGAGCTTTTAGCTTCAGGTCTGTCCTCCCTCCCCCACTGTGATCTTGAATAACCTTGACTGATGATGGTAAGTGCGAAGGCAACAGGAAGTGCTGGTTTTAGCACTTCCTCTATTTTCTGCAGCAACAGGCCCGGTAGATTTCAGAAATATTCACAACGTTCTTCTTCTTCTGCTGCTCCATTTCAAACATCCCTGAAACCTCCACACATCTGATTGAGGAACCAGTTCATCTGGAGGACACAGAACCAGAGGGCGGTTCTGGTACCAGGATCTAGTCTGATTCTGGAAGAGGAAACAAAGCAGATTACACATGGCAGACCTGAACCAGAACGGTTCTGTTGTGTTCTGCCATCAGCTCTGGATCTTTCCATGTGAAACTCCCAGACCCAGACCCGACCCTGCTGGGTCTGGCGGGCCCCGAACCGGAAGTTGCTGCTGGTTATGTTGGTTCTGGTCCAGATGGAGAGTACGATTCTGGAGCGGGTTAATAAATTCATCGCCTTCTGACATCTGCAGCTGCGTCAATTTGACCGCATCTGAACCGGAAGCAGTGCTGCGAGGCTTCAAAATAAAAGTACTACTAATCTCAAACTAAAGAGAAAACCCCTGAAGGAAGTCAGATGGATTTATAGATTATTTGTTAGACAAACAGTTGGAGGATTAATCAACCAATGAAAGCACAACAGGAGATATTTAAAGCTGATGTTCAGAGAATCCAGATTCTCTGATTAGCTGAGCTGATTCCAAAACCCAAATAAAATCACAATTATAAAGAAACTGCTATAATATAGACTTTAGACTGAAAGAGCGTGACGGTGAATGGATGTATGGATGGACGGATGGTTGGATGGATGGACGGATGGTTGGAAGGATGGATTGACGGACGGATGGTTGGATGGATGGACGGACGAACGTAAATGACAACATGAACGACAAAGCAATATCTGATTAACTGCAGGTGAGGCGTCCGTGCTCTTATTTTGAAGGTCTCTTCCGGAAGCAGTGTGCCGTGTTGCGTCCCTCTTCCTCTTTTTCTTCTTCTTCTCCGCCTCTAGAACCAGAACTGCTAACATGGACGGAACCTGGCTGGCATCGACCTGACCATGATCCTCCCTCCTCTCACCTGCGGGTCGAACCAGCTGTTACATCCAGGTACGGTCCTCCCGCCTCCAGCTGAGCCGATACTGCCCAGAACCGAACCGGGCCGGACCCAGTCCAACTCCCAGTTAGCCACTAACTGCTATGGAGAGTAACGGACACCGCGATGCGCCTATTGTCGGACAGTTCTCTGGCTTGTTTTTAGTGATGTTCGGACCTGTCGCAGTTCGGAACCAGAGGGGTGGGTTCGGGTTTTATCCGGGTTGAATGATCCTCAGCCCGATTGGGTTGTTGGCGAATCATGTTTAACCGCCGCTAGACTGTCAGCGCAGTTTCGTGACGTTATTATTATTTTTTTAATAATAATAATAATAATAATAGTAATGATAATAATAGTTTTAAACATTATCGCTAAAAACAGTGGAACAAACCGAATCCGGTCCCAATGTTCGGCTGGTACCGGAATCTTTCCGTTTCGGTGGTTCCGAAGCTGGTCAGCGGCTCTGACCGACCTGCTGTGACCGGGAAAGCTGCTTCAGAGCCCGGCCAGACCTTCCCCCTGTCCGATGATGGAAGCCGACTGCTGCAATAGTTTTGAGGCCTGTTTTCATGCATGCTGCCCCGCATGCAGCTGATGCTGGATGATGGTTAGACAGATGGAGAAGCTGCATCTCATGCATCAGAGGCAGCTGAGATCTCTGCTCCTGACATCTGGGGTTTGTATGAATTATTGATGCACATTTCATGGAGAAAGGAGCAGAGAACATTCCCAGGTGTTCCCAGATGTTCCCAGGTGTTCTGGTTTTCCAGAGTTGGGCCCTGAGGTGGAGAACCAGGAAGCTGTTCAGAAGATTCATCAGCAAATGGACCAGGTTCAGCAGGACCGGGTCAGGAGTAAACCAGGTGGTCCAGATTCCTGAAGGTTTTCTTTCAATCACAGCCCTCCTGGGAGTCATGTGACCAACTCTGGGTTTGTTTTGGCTGCGGCTGCTGGAGCTTCCAGGACGTGTCGACTCACGTCTGTCCCTGAAGGAACCGACATGCCGACGCTCCACTAACAGACCCAGTTCTGGTCCTGCTGGATCCTGGTTCTGTTCTGGTCCTTGTGGATCAGGTTGGATCCGGAATGGTCAGACTGACGCTGTGAGATTTCAGGATGAATGTTGAAGTTTATCTGGAAGAATCCATGAGATCATAGAGGACACCAAGTCCCAGCATGCACTGGGGCCACAAACACAGATCAGCTGATGGAGCTGCAGCAATACGTCCAACCAGCATCCAACTACCATCCAACTAGCATCCAACAAGCATCCAACAAGCATCCAACAAGCATCCAACAAGCATCCAACAAGCATCCAACAAGCATCCAACTAGCATCCAACAAGCATCCAACAAGCATCCAACAAGCATCCAACTAGCATCCA
>NW_006800351.1:16218-52126 GCF_000485575.1 Poecilia formosa
CCAACCAACATCCTACCAACATCCAACCAGGATCCAGCATCCAACCAGCTTCCAACCTGCATCCAACCAACATCCAATCAGCATCCAACCAACATCCTACCAACATCCAACCAGGATCCAGCATCCAACCAGCTTCCAACCTGCATCCAACCAACCTCCAACCTGCATCCAACCAACATCCTACCAGCATCCAACCAGGATCCAGCATCCAACCGGTCTCCAACCTGCATCCAACCAACATCCATCCTCACTGGCCATGTTGTTTTTGTGTCCAGATCCGTTCTGAGTTTCTGTGGTTCAGCGGATCAGAACCAGCACCACCCAGCAGAGTAGTAATTCTGTGGGCTAGCAGCTCTGGCTCTGGTTCTGCTGAACACCACAGATGGAGATGGGTCGGGTTCTGGTTCTGGTTCTGGTTCTGCTCTGTCATCCTGGCAGCAGCTGCTCCTGCTGCAGATAAAAATAGAGGCAGATATTTGGAGCCTCAGCGCCTCGGCTTTCAGCCTGCTGCTGAAACGGACCGGAACCTCTGAGACGGACCAGAGTCCAGAACCATCCCAGGAACAACCCTGAAGCTTTCAATAAAACCCAGATCACTTCATTCAACAAGAGAGAGTTCTGGTTCTGGTGACCAGCACACAGTCACTGTCTCCAAGGAAGGTTGTGCAACTACTTTATGGAAAGTTGAGTGGAAGGAAATGCAGTCTGACCCGGTTCTGAGTCAGCTAAACAGGAAGTGGTCGACACCAATGTGACGTTTCCATCTCTGGAAGAACTCAGGTTCTGTCCCTGTAACCATGGCAACAGTCTGTTCAGCGAGGAAGACTCCGATGAAGACTATGATGAGTCCGTTTCACTTCTGTTTTTTTTTTTAAATCAAACATCCAGCAAAATACTAAACAATATATCAGAATATAACGTAAATAAATCTCATGTTATATAAAATCATACATTATATAATATAACCTTAAACTATTCAAAACATAAAACCAGCATAAGAAACGGTAAATAAAAATGTTTTAGTTGCTTTTTAAAAACCTCCAGTCAGAAATCGGAGCTGTGAGGGAAAGACGTCCAAAACCTCCAACTGATAAACGTCAGAGAACCAGCAGAACATTTAGCTACCAGGGAACCAGCAAAACATTTAGCTACCAGGGAACCAGCAGAACATTTAGCTACCAGGGAACCGGCAGAACATTTAGCTTAGCTACCAGGGAACCAGCAGAACATTTAGCTACCAGGGAACCAGCAGAACATTTAGCTACCAGGGAACCAGCAGCCTTGTCATGTGACCCTCTGCAGGTCAGCACCAGAACTTTACATCAACCCTAAAACCAACCAGAGGGACACGACAGGATTTAGTCTGGCTGCTGTGTTCTGCATTCATACCAAACGAGAAACGAAGGATTAATCCAGCAGGTAAAAAGTAACAGACGAGGTCAGAATAAAGCCTGAATGATTTCCTCCAGATCAGCTCGTCTGTCTGACCTTAGAAAAGTTTCTTACATGAAACAGAAACGGCCTCAACGTGAGTCGCAGCCTGATGACGAGTCAAACGAGACGCCTGGAGTTTAACCTTCATAAAATCTGATTTATTAAAGTGGCCTGTTAATAAACCAGGTCACTGTAATAAAATGAAACTAAATGATAAAAACTAAGAACAATAAACAGGAATAAATATAGAAATCATTAAATCCCTGCCAGCATGCCTGGGTGGGCCCCATTGGGGAAAAGGTGGGCAGACCAGATGGGTCCCATACGGGTTTGTCCATGTAGGGCCGCAGCCTACGTGGGCCCTACATGGACAAACCCGTATGGGACCCATCTGGTCTGCCCACCTTTTCCCCATATGGGGTCCACCTAGGCATGCTGGCAGGGATGAAACAATAATTATTGAATTTGTAAAAATACATGTGAAATATTTTAATGTGAAGGAAAGAACAAAGAAAATATAATAAAATAAATTTCAGTCAGTTATAGATTGAAATAAATAATTTATTAAAAAACTAAACAAGATGAATAAATAATGTAAATAAATCCATAAGTAAACATTCTTTCTGTGTTTCATCGGGTTTCTCCTCTCTGTCTGGTTCTGGTTCTGGTTCTGGTCCAGTCAAGCCTCCATTGTTCCGTCTGAATGAAAGCTGCAGTCATGTGACTCTGCCTGATGCGTTGCTATGACGACCATCAGTGACAAGCAGCCTCTGTTGTGCCCGGCGGTGCCAGCCGGCCGATCCGGGTCAGAGACGTCGGCGCCATCATCATCATCATCATCATCATCATCATCACTTCTGTTTCTATGACGATGACAAAACCAGACTGAAGAACCTGGTTTTGGAGGTCCGGGAAGGTTTAGTTTCTCTGAAGCTGCTTTTGGATCAGTCGGTTCTGATTCTAATGTGAAACTGACCGACTTCATCACATTTATTCTCAGCTCGTTTTTTTCTGCTTCCTGTGGAAACAGGAAGTGAGCAGCAAGTCCCGCCCACCTGATGCTCAGCTGGGGAGGAAGTGCAGTAAACCATTCTGCTGTTTGGGTCGGTTCTGGTTCCGGTCTGAGCTCACTTTAATCTGGTTCTGGTTTTTAACTAGTTTCAGAACCCAGCTCGGTTCCGTTTGGTTCTGCTGGGTTCTGTTTGGGTCAGAACCAGTTGCTGCAGTACTTCCTGTTCATCTGGGCTGGATCATCTGATCAGAACTGGGCAGTTTTGCTGTTCTTTCCTTCTGCCGGTTCTGACTGAAGGTAACAGAACCGTTGATAACCGGATGTGCTGTCACCATGGTAACCGGCAACCACACAGGAAGTCCTCAAAGAACAGGAAGCAGGCTGCCAGGCCTCTTCCTGTTTGCCGGATGAACTTTGGCCTCTGTCACTTTTCCCCCTGATGACGGGTCCAAATCTGAGCCCCACAGGAAGGAACCGGCTGGTTCAGCAGAACCAGAACCGTTAGTTTGTCAGAAAGTGAAGCTGATTCTTAATCTAGAGTCACAGACAGAAATTTATTTCTAGACTTCCTGTAATCTGGATTAATCTGTTCACAGGAGGTTCAGTGGAATTACTCAATTGGGTTTGAAACTGGATTGTATTAAACCTGGTCTAAACCTGTTCTAACTTTTCTGAAAATGGTTCAGACTAGTTTATATCTGGTCTAAACCGGGTTCAAACCAAATTTGAACCTGATCTAGATTGAGGCTGGTTGAGCTGAAGATTGAATTTGGTCCAACCTGGTTTGGAACTGGTCTGATCCAGTTCTGATCCCGTTCCGTTTTGGATTGAATCCATAGTCGTGTTTTGCCTCTTCAGGATTTTCAGGGTTTATGATATTAATAAAACTGTAGGAAATATTTTCCACTGAGGCTTTAACCCTCTGCTGGTGACCTCTGACCTCTGACCCTTCAGTGAAGGCCATTCAGGAGGCATGACGGATGAGAAATGTCCCCAGCTGGTGGACTACTTCGTGGTGGCGGGCCTGGACCCCGCCGGGCCCTGGAGGTCCCTGGACGAAGACGGCCGGGCCTCCTCCTCCTCTTCTTCGTCCTCCTCTTCATCATCGGCGGCAGTGGTCCGGGCGGCGGAGCCGGTGACGGACCTGGCGGTGATCGCTCGCGGTCTGGGGGAGGAAGTGCCAGAAGGTTTCACCTGCATAGAGAAGACCCTGGGGGGCCACTCGGCCGAGCTGAGCGCCGGGCTCATCAACAACCCACACCTGTACCTGTGCTACCGCCGGGGGCGGGACAAGCCACCGGTCCTGGACCTGGGGTGAGTCACCACACTGGATCTGGGTCTGGTTCTGAACTAGTTCATTAGATTTAAAGAACAGCGTGGCTTTGCTGCCACCTAGTGGTCTTTAAAGGGAACTATGACTAGTTATAAAAATAGACCTTATTTGGGAAATATTTATCTCGGATGTAAAAACAGTACAGTAATAATACTGTAGGTTATTTGGTTTTATAAATTTTAATAAAATATTTTCACAGGAATGTCGCCATGTTGTTCACACTGCAATGCATTCTGGGTAAATGACATATAGCGGTCCAACTGCCTGGGTCCTCCAGCCAAAACAGTGATGAGTAACTTTGTTAGCCTTTTGAATTTGAATCGGAGCGCATTGAAATTGATCAGAACTAGAAATAACAAGAGGTGATGAAGAGGAGGAGCAAACAGAGGAAGAGTTGGCCGTAGCAGCTACTGCTGCTTTTAGCTTTATAATGAAACAATGAATGAGACTCACCACCTCTGGTCACTGTGTGATCTGGTAAGTACTTCTGTAGCTCTGAGTCCAGGGGTCTGAACTTTGTTCAGTGTCATAATGGTTTTACAGTACCGGTGATCTAGCTCCATTAGCATTTCCAGCAGCAGTAGCTCCATTAGCATTTCCATTAGCAGTAGCTCCATTAGCATTTCCTGTCCAAATCAGGTTGTGTTCCACTCTCCTTTCTTTCACGTGGGAAATTATCCAGATTCTGTCTCAATTTTTATTTTTTATCACAGCTGATGGTGACACCGTGTGGCATTATCTAAAGTGACACCAGTCAAACGTAATATGATAAACAACTACTGGGGTAAAGTTAGCCTTCCTCTGTTTACTCTGTAGACTTCAGTACACAATGGTCCTTATGACGTCATCAATCCAGCGGTGAAAAATTGGCGACCTCCATGGGTGATAAATGCAACAAAAGATGTAGATCAGGGGGACCCAAAGTCAGTCCTCGAGGGCCAGCATCCTGCATGTTCTAGTTCTGTCCCTGGTGGTTGTAACAACCTTCTCAGCAAGTCAATGTTCCTCTTAGGCCTCTAACGAGCCATCATTTGATGCAGGTGTGCTAAACCAGGGAGAACTAAAACATGCGATGCCGGCCCTCAAGGACTGACTTTGGACACCCCTGATGTAGATTTTTAAAGTAATTATGAGTTTTGGTTTCTCAAAAACAGCATTTTTTTTTAAGTAATAGGAAAATTCCAACATATTTAGGCCAACATGTTCAACTAGTGTGGATCCTTTTAAAGGAACAGGGTGGCTCTGCTGCCACCTAGTGGCCGTGTTACTGAGCCCGTCCCTGTCGTGTTCTGATCTGCAGGGTTCTGTATGAGGGGAAGGAGCAGCCGAAGCAGGGCTGGTACGTCATCGAGACCACGCCCTACAGCCGCTCAGCCAGCCTGAGCTCCGGCGGCGCCCCCACGGCCCACCGGGTCTTCCTCATGTACCGCCGGGCCCTGGACTCGCAGGGCCTGCACACGCTGGGCGTCACCGACATCGCCCTGCTGATGCCTGGCAAGGGGGAGGTGGCGCCACACACATTCTGTCGGGTCGACAAGAACCTGAACACGGGCATGGTGAGTAGCAGTGGCAGTCCGGACCCGTTCTGTGAGGGTGTGAATACTAATGGGTCCTGTTTCTGCAGTGGGGTCCAGCTCTGCACGTCTGCTACAAGAGAGCCGTGGCCAAAGCCAACGCCCTGGTGTTCGAAGCCAGTGAGTCGGCGCTCAGCTACTTCCTATTGTACCTGAGGCTGCAGAAGGACGAGATTTGGGTTTGGGTTCACAGTCCGGTTCCTAGCAGCCAGGTTTTCTAACAATAATGACATCAGTGGTGGGAATCGATAACTTAAGAGTTAGCTGTACTGAGTTGCTAACGCTAATGTGCTAAGCATAAATATTAGATCCGCTAATGCTTCAGTGCTATTCCAGCATGGTATTTGGTAAGTTACCAAAAATGTTAAAGTGCTAAGCTAAATATTAGCTTTACTATTAGCAGATTAGCAGAAGTGTGCCCACCACTTTAAGCTTCCAGACTGGACATCAACACCCAGAGTCTGAAAAAAAGCTTCCAGAAGTCAGAAGAGCTTCATACATCAGGGTGTTTTTGGACAGAAATCACTTCTTGAAGCAGAGAGATCCTCTCCTCCGTCTGCACTCTCAGATTCTGAACGGCCCGGCCTTGCTGATTCTACCCTCTGTGTTCTGCAGGTCTGATCAGCCGGTACCCAGAGGAGGACCTGGAGGCGTTCCCTCTTCCCGAGTCGGTGCCGGTCTTCTGTCTGCCGATGGGCGTCACCGTGGAGAGCTGGCCGCTGAACTCCAAGTACCAGCTGCCCGTCTTTTCCACCTTTGTCCTCACGTCCGCCTCCGGAGACAAGGTGGGTCCAGAGACGATTGCTGCGGTTAGACCAAATGGACCAGAGAGGCGGAGAACGCCAGCGTCGAGTAACTCCATCTCTGTTCCTGCAGGTCTATGGCGCTGCCATCCAGTTCTACGAGTCGTTCTCCAGGGATCTTCTGTCTGAGCGGCAGAACGTCCGGCTCGGCCTGCTCAGTGTGGTGGACCGCCGGCCCATCACCAGCCGCAGTCTGCACGCCAAGAAGAGCATCTGCGTCCTGTCCCACTGGCCCTTCTTCACAGTCTTCCAGAAGTTCCTCACCTTCATCTACAGATACTCCATTTCCGGGCCGCACGTTCTGCCGCTCGAGAAGTCCGAATCCTTCCTTTCCACTCAGCCGTGTTTTCAGATAAAAAAGTTCTTTGTTTACGGAGTCTGCATCTCTTCTTCTCTGTCTTTACTCGTCTCTGTTCCTGTTTCTGCAGACACATCTCCAGCTTCATGCACAACGTTCCGTTCCCTTCCCCTCAGCGTCCGCGGATCCTCGTTCAGGTAAAAGTCAAACCAAAACAAACCTATGAACCCGGCAACTGATACCAGAAAAGTTTCAACTCTGGATAAGAGACTAGTTAAATAAAAACCAGACGAGGCCTTGTATATAACTCAGTATCATCAGCATATCGCCTGATCTCAGATAGAGATCTGCTCCACCGGTCACTCCTCTGTCTGGACCTGAAGTCCATCCATCCGTCCCTCCATCTTCTTCCACTTATCTGGGGTCAGGTCGTGGGGTCAGCAGCCTAAGAAGGGAGGCCCAGACTTCCCTCTGCCAGCCACTTGCTCCAGCTCCTCTGGGGGAATCCTTCAGGTCCCGTCATGGTTTAATTTTCCCATCTGTGTTGCAGCTCTCTCCGTACGACAACCTGCTGCTCTGCCAGCCGGTCTCCTCCCCACTCCCACTCAGGTGAGTGCGACTGGGTCAGATACAGAACCCTGAGGAACACCAAACCTCAGTAAACACACACAGATTAAATGTTGAACTGTTCCTTTAATTTCTCAGAGACTCACTTGATTAAGTTGTTTTGTTTTTACTAGTGATGGGTCTGGCAACACCGATGCATCAGCGCATGCGTCAAGCCCACAGACCAAACCCGGGTCGGTGCGCGTGTTGGTTTCAGCAAGTCACGTGACCGATACAGGAAGCGAATCTGTCAAAAGCATTTGCCAAACGAATTCTTGATCTTTTACAGCGTCAACTATGGCGCAGCCTCAAAGGAAAGGTTTCCTCACTGTGGGACCGTTTTGATCTCATATCGGAAAATAAATTTGTTTTCATTTTGTTTCATCCGGTTCTTGTCAGTTTCTACTTGATCTGAACCCAAATTCATCTGAAACTGACTCTTAGTTTGCTTTCATATCATGTTCTGCAGGTTAAGTGTCGCATTTGTTTGACTGTCTTATTTAAATAAATCCACCTCCTCAATGCTGAGGCATCATGAGAATGAAGTCCCAGATAAACTCAGATATGCAGCCATTCTACAAATTACTCAGGTGCTTTTTATAAACTATTTCACATAAATGTAGTGTTTAAATCATTTTTTTCTACAGCAGGAGAAGTTTTGTCCAAAACCGTAACAGACTAAATTTCAAAATGTTGAAAATCTTTTTTTAAAATAAAAATCTGTGGAAACAAAACAGTCCACATGCATCCTCCTTCCGAACACATTCACTTAAATGTTCACTTTATGGTTCATGTTCACATTATTTATTGACCTTATATCAAATACATTTTAAATTTACCTGAAGATATGACATAATGTAATATACAATAAAATACAAAGACTTAAATCTTATTGTATAGAGGTCGTCAAATCACTACGTTGCCTGTAGTGATTATTAATGTCCAGCAGGTGTCAGTATTCAGTGACAGAATCAATAAAGTTTTGCTTTGGGCCGAAACGTTTCATGACGTCTCATCTACCATCTATCACGAGTTGTGATTTTCATGCTAACTGTGTGTGTGTGTGTGTGTGTGTGTGTGTGTGTGTGGCAGTGGTGCGAGCTTCCTGAAGCTGCTCCAGAACCTGGGTCCAGAGAACTCCTGCACACTGCTGCTTGCCGTCCTCACCGAACACAAGCTGCTGCTGCACTCACTGCGACCCGACGTCCTGACCTCCGTCAGCGAGGCCCTTGTCTCTGTAAGACTCCACCCTCCTCCTGAAACAGAACCGGGTCAGGTCTGCTCCCTGGAACTGAGCAGACCTGGAGGAGCCGGTTCTGGTTCTAAAAGCTAAATATGTTAATTATTCTGAAATATTGCAGGGACAGATCATAGCCTGGGTCCTTTGCGCTTGTGTATGACAGGAGATGTGATATTTTGTTTCCTGATCACTGACATCAAGTTAGGCTGAGGCTGCAGAGAGGTGGAAGTAACTAATACTGCCACCTGCAGGTGGGAGTTAGCATCACTGCAGCCCAATGTTTTTTTTGTGAATTTTTAGTGAATTCACAATTATACATTAGTGTGGTGGAAAAATGCTAGTTTTGCACTTGGCTGCTAAACTAGTGGGGTAACCAGCATGCTAGTGCCAAAATGCTAACCCAGTAGGGCAGTTATTTTGCTCTCAAATCATCATCTACATAAAACTGGTTGATGGGATAATAAATGGTAGATGATGAAGACTTTACGGGAATCATCTTCATGTGCGTAGTGGATGTTAATAACCGGGAATTAACTAAAATAAGATGGAGAATCTTTACATCTGTGAGGTTGAGCAAAGCAGGGGAAGCACCGCCACCCTGTGGCATAACTCGGTACAACACTTCAATTCACTTTCACTTCCTTTTAATTCTGGTAAATAAAACAAAACAATATGATCACATATTGTGTTTCACACTTCATTTTATCAGTTTTATCATTTTATAAATGTTTAAAAAGATATAGAAAAAATGTCAAATTAATCAGAAATTTAATGGCCTCCTTGTTGAAGACCTTTGCTCTAAACTGTGGAAGATGTTGTTTGTTCTCTGGATTATGCAGCATTATTACAGAACTAGAAAATTCCTGAAGAAATTTAACCGGGGCCTGCCACAGTGTGCCCGTCGGTTTGGACCCAGCGTTCTGATGCTAAAAATTAGCATCAATGCTAAAGAAAGCTGCAGTGTACTCAACGGCATGTGGATAGTCTCAAGCATGTTGAGTAGGATTTACTTATCCCATTCTGTATGTTAAAATTAGTGTATAGGCTAAAATTAGCCAAAATGCTAATGTTAGCCTAAATGCTGGCAGTAGCATGTGGAGCATTACTAGCATGTTGTTTATACAGTACTAAACATTTCTAATTTATAAGAAAACGAGCTAATAGCTAACTTTAGGAAAAAGGCTAATGCACAAGGCAGTGCACTAGTGGGGAGCAGTGAAATGCTAATATTTGTGCTAATGTCACTGTCCTGAGGGAAGAAAAGATAATCAAGGCTAATATTATTGCACCGCCTATGACGGTGCACTCACATGGGAGGAAAGTTGAGACTTTTATTTTGAAACATTCAGTAAGCTTCATTTTAACTTACCACACTAATCCAATGTGTAACAGTGGTTTGGTTAAACCAATTATATAATGCCCAGAACATTCTGCCCTGTCTGTAGTTATAACGTTCTGCTCAGCCCTCCTCTGTATTAAAGTGTTCCGCCATGTTTAGAACTACAGAGTCTTTGGGTGTGTCCGAATTCAGGGTCTGCATCCTTTGAAGGACGGATTTGTAAGCCGATTACGTCATAGCGTGGCGACAAGGCCTGTCCGACCTCAATGCTCCTTCTTTTCCCCAGATTTGAAGGTCCGGTGTCCTTCACCATAGACATAATAAAAGGATAGACGCCTCATGGACCGCTCTATGCTTATATTATGTCTATGTCCTTCACGGCCCGCGATATCCCATAATTCATTGCGGGTTCCCACTGGGCGTTCAGGCAGAGCGTCAATGGCGGTGAATAGCGACAAATTATTTAGCTATATAACACTTTAAATGACACAACGTGATTTGGTACAACGTTTTTAGGCGAGAATGTAAGTGTGTAAATCTCAAATATCTGCTCGGTTCATCAATACATCATCTAATTGCAATATTGCTCTGACATTTTCGGACCTGTCTGCTCCCGCTGCTTTAACAGCCAGCTCAGCTGTCAGCCGGCCGGGCGCTCCAGGTTCGGTACACCGAGAGAAAACGCCTAACTCCTGGCACATTGTTATAAAAACTCCCGCTAGCTTTCCCCAATGAGTGGGAGTTAAACACCGATATTATTCAGACAGGTCTGGTTGTTGATTGCTTAAAGTTAAGCCTTCAAACATAATAGGTTTATTTCACCGTAATGTCCTATCTGCTTTGTGGAGAGTATTATATTTGTAAATGAATAATTTACTTGTATGTATTCCTTGTAGAAAAGTGCAGTGCACATTTGAACATTTCTTTTACTATAAAAGGTGAAGAATAATATAGAAATCAGTAATACATGACTGAAAAACAAACTTCGGCTCCGTTGTTTTTTCTCCTCTCTGCTTCGCGCTGTCACGGTTGCTAGGCAACATGAGTTACGCTGAGGTGGGGACAGTTGGTGAAGCTACACCTGTCCCAATCCACAGGTATTTTTCTTCCGGTCTTAGTTTATTCCCAGCCTTCGAAGGACCCATCCTACTTAGACCGGTCCTACGAAAGATGCAGACCCTGAATTCGGACACAGTCTTGCAGCTCTGCCTTTCTCTGTGTTCTGTTGCTATAGCGATGGGTCCTCAGCCAACTGCTGTGTGTGTGAGACAGAAAACTGGGGAAGGATTTCTATCTTTATGAGACACCAGTCAGTTTTAATGAAAAAAGCAGTCCGAACAACTGCTTCCCATTCAGGATCCGTGAGACGTATTTGAAAACAGTTTGAAGCATATGAGAGGCTATTTGTCATCTCCAATACTCCCACGATTCATATCTGTAGGTCACTCACAGAAATAGCAGCGATGAGAGAAAAATGGTGTGTGCTGAGCTGTGAAATTTTTCAGGAAAGTCTGAAAATGAATGGCTGAGTGTCTGAGGTTACCCTGTCACATGATTTCACTCTGAAGCACCTTGACAGAAAACCGTCAGCCCCAGAGAAATTTTGAAAACATTTTACGGGAGCAGGCATGCGTATCAATGTCATGACCGACTTTCATACCAATAGAGCAATTTTTGCACCCATGACAGCGATTTCAAAATTACTTTGAGGTAAAAAAATCTACTCACTTTCTCACTCTAAAAAGCGGCAGTTGGTGTCAGTTACACTCTAAAGTTCAGCAGTTGGACATTTTGCTCGTTTTTAACTTTTTACGTCACCATTTTTACTTGAAACCCCAATAAAAATAATCGCCCTCATGCCGGGATCGAGCCGCACGTTTTGATACCTTTTTCTCGCAGCGGTACGAGCCGCATTAACGGTGACGGAAGAAAAATAAATAAGAAGAAAGAGACATTCTATTGGGTGTAGAACAATAGGGGCCTGCCATGCATTACATGGGAGGCCCCAACTACACAACACCATAATAAACAGAACTGAAGAAGTTAGACCCAAAGATTTGATCTTCTGACCCTCAGCAGAACCTCTGGCTTGTTAATGAAGTCATTTCTGCTCATTTATGACTAAAATCTGTTATTCTGACTGAAGCTACACGCTCTCCCTGTGTGTGTGCAGATGACCTTCCCGCTGTGCTGGCTCTGCCCCTACATCCCTCTGTGCCCACTGCAGATGGCCGACGTGCTGCTGGCGCCCATGCCTTTCATCGTCGGCGTTCACTCCAGCTACTTTGACCTCTACGACCCCCCGCCAGAGGTCATCTGCGTCGACCTGGACACAAACACCATCTTCCAGTGAGTCCGAGTCGCTGCAGCTTCTGCAGCCGTCAACGGGGAGATCATCAGCTGCTCTTGTTCGGATCCCTGCAGGTCAGAGGATAAGAAGCCGTTGTCATGGCGATCGCTACCCAGGAAGCACGGAAAGACGCTGTTCAGCACGCTGACCAACCTGCACCGGACCCTGGAGAAGAGTGAGTGGCTGCTGAGTGTGCCAGGAGAGCAGCCAGAGGTCAGGGGTCACGCTGTGCTTCTGCCTGCAGTTTGCAGCCCCGGCCAGGAGGAGGCGACGCTGGAGTTTCTGCTCACAGACTACGACCAGATCTACCGGCGGCAGAAGCAGCTGGAGCTGGAGATCCAGGAGGCCTTCCTGCGCTTCATGAGCTGCCTGCTGCGGGGCTACCGCGCCTTCCTGCTGCCCATCACGCAGGCGCCGTCCGACACCACCACCGACTGCAGCTCCCTGTTTAACCTGCAGGGTGCGCTCTCCTATAACACACTCCAGTCTCTGCAGAAAATTATTTTTTGTTTCTGTTAAAGCAACTCAAGTCTGTTTTTCTTTAATTGTGCTTCTAAATCACAGAGCCCTAAATGTTATTAATGCACATAACAGTAAAGAACAACTTGTTTTTTATTTCCATGTGTCTGACATCATTAGAAAGCTTAGACTCTGTCAGAATCTGTAAATAGCTCCAGATGCCCAAACAGACGTTCACAGACTCGTATCTTCATGTTTCATCGCGGTCAGCCTGAGAAACTCATCCAGATCAAATATTTCACTGCTAAGACTACTGGTTAGAAAAATCTGACTTTTACATGATACTGTGATGTTCTACGATGCTGCCTCAGCAGTCGAGCAGCGGCCTCTGACCCTGAGCGACCTTTGACCCTGTGACTGCAGGCTTCCTGAAGTCTCGGGACCGGAGCCAGCAGAAGCTGTACGCCCAGCTGAGCCGGACCCAGATGTTCACCCAGTTCATCGAGGAATGCTCCTTCGTCAGCGACCGCCATGCCTGCCTCGAGTTCTTTGACGAGTGCGTCCAGAAGGTCAGAGGGCAAGTCGTTTCCTTCTTTTGGCCCGGTGACCTTCTGTTGACCATCCGTTGATCCGCTGACCTTTGGGTCCCCAGGTGGACGTGGAGAAGCCGGAGGAGGTGCGGCTGATCGACCTGGACGAGAGCGGCGGCGGCGAACACACCGTCTTCATCATGCCGCCCGAGGAGCCGCAGGAGGCCGACGGAGCCGAGTGCCCCGCCCTCTACAGGTGAGGCTCCTCCCCCAGGGGGCGGAGCCAACACACCAGGTGCCGTGTGACCTGACGTGTCTCTCGTCCAACAGCTACGAGACGTTCCCCAGCCTGACGGCGGAGCTGTTCGACCGACCACAGGACCCGCTGCGCGCCCCGGCCAGAGGCAGTGCCCCCAGCAGCCCCGCCCCCCGCCGCACCAAGCAGGTAGCTGGCCCGGTTCTGACCCGGTTCTGGCCCAACAAGGTCCAAGCTGCCCTGATGGAGAGGTTCCTGCAGTTTAATGTGTTGATTTAGTGAAGAACGTGACAGCGTGTTCTTCAGAACCGACTGACCCGATTTCCAGTCAGCGGTACGGGTCGGATCAGATATGAAATAAATGTTCTGGTTCATCTAAAGCACAGCCGCCCGCCGTGTTCAGTCTATCTGCTCACCTGTATAAATACACCCGCCGCGCTCCAGGAGGAAAAAGGCTGGCGTACTCCAGGTATCACGCCAGTCATTTTAAGGATGCTTAAAATCCCCAAAAAAACGACAAAAACCTGGGCATCATCATGAATCAATAAAATCCCCCAGGCCGAATTGGAAAATCGGATGTTATGCTCCTAACACTTAGCTTTTTGTCAACAACTCAGAGGTGGAAGTCAGAGCTCTGCACAACGCAAATAACAACCCGGCCGGAACACGGTGGCTGAATAATAAAACATCATTGAATGAAGCTTCGAGGCAGGTACATTTTCCTCGAGAAATTTTAATAATTGAGGAACTTGAATCATTCGAGGAACCGCTTCAGCCCTAGACAGACGGATGGATCACAGTCCTGCTTTTCTAGCAGATCCCAGAAGCAGCAGCAGGGGGCGCTTTAGGACCAGAAACAGGTTCTGGTTCTGATGGACTCACAGAACCCCTGTGTGTCTGCAGGAGATCAAGGTGGCCCAGAAGCGGGCCCAGAAGTACTCGGCGGTTCCAGACATGTGGTCCAAATGCCTGCTGGGTCACTGCTACGGCCTGTGGTTCATCTACCTGCCCACCTTCGTCCGGGCCGAGGGCTCCAAGGTCCGCGCCCTGCACTCCGCCCACGACGTCCTCCGGCACATGGAGACCCGCAAGGTGGTGCTGCCCGACGAGGTGAGGCCCGCCGGGCCGGCACGCCGACCGGGCCGGGCGCGCCACCAGTAACAGAAACTCTGCTGTGTGTGTCAGGTGTGTTACCGCATCCTGATGCAGCTCTGCGGTCAGTACGGCCAGCCGGTCCTCGCCGTCAGAGTCCTGCTGGAGATGAAGAAGGCCGGGATCACGCCCAACACCATCACCTACGGATACTACAACAAGGTCACACACACACACACACACACGTTTGGGGACTTTCCATTGACTTCCATTCATTTCTACAGCCTAACCCCAACTGTAACCGAAACTCAATTCACACCTTAGCCCTAAATCTGACCCCTGACCCAAAAACAGCGTACCCCTTATGGGGCCCAGGCTCTGGTCCCACAACGTAGCATGTGTCAGGAAAATGGTCCCCACAAGGTATTACAAACACACACACCACAAAGCTTCAGGCTGATGGCTGTATTCCCTCCTCAGGCTGTGCTGGAGTGTAAGTGGCCCTCGACCAATCAGGGCGGCCGTCTCCGCTGGGCTAAGCTACGGAACGTTCTATTGGCCGTGGCTCAGTTCAGGCAGCCAATCAAGCAGCGGCGGAAAAGTAGTTCTGTGGGCTCCAGAGGTCAGATGTCTCGTAGTTCGTCCTGCAGGATAAAACGTCACCGCTCTAAGCGATGAAGGTGATGAAGATGATCTTTGTTTCCATCCCAGGAGCCATGATGGAGCCCGATCAGAAGCCCCGCCCACAGTCCGCTCTGATTCGTCAGTCTAGCTGGAGCGGCCTGAGCGAAAGCTCGAGTCACGAGTCTCTGACCGGGTCGCTGGTGAAGAGCTCCAGCCTCAGCAGCATGAAGACGCCCACAGTCAGTGGTGAGCACTGCTAGCTAGAAAGCTAGCTGCGCTAACCCTGAGGCGCTAATTATGAACATCAGATATCCTAGACGTCTTGCTACTAAAAATGAGCCCACTTAGCATAGCAACAACACTAAGCTAAAAATAAGCTCCACTAATAGCTTGTTAGCGACGTTTCCACAGATCAGAGCTGACCTGATGCCCTTTCTGCCCTCAGAGCTCAAAGTCTGTAAGAAGTCCCCCGTCCTTCACGGTTCAGGGACAAACGGGGACACGGTCCACCGGAAGCCCCCGCTGGGACGGAGAGAAGCCTCCGCTCCGCCTGCAGCGCCCCCTGGGGGAGTCGTGGTGCGGCGCAGTGAGGTCTGCCTTTCCACCTTCTACACCGAGTCGGAGCTGGACTGTAGATGTGAACCGCAGGAGAGGCTCAGCAGGTCAGTGTGTTCATTCCTCCAGGTTTTCTGAGTTTATTCTGACCGATCTGACTGGATTCACATTCCGACTGCAGATCCGACAGATTCGGGAGCTCCGGTGGAAAGAACAAGGCCAGGACCGTAGACGAGAACTCCAACCACGTGTCGTCCCCGAGCCGAGGAGGCCTGGCAGGGAAACTGCAGCAGCTCCTCACACCGACCAAACACCGAGCATCGGTCCGGCGCGCCGCCAGCGTGGAAAACCGCCGGTCCGGAGGAGGGATCGGTCGGAAAGTGTCAGATCAGAGGCAGTCCAGGAAGTCCCAGGTGGCTGAAACACTGCTAAAGGCAAAGGAGCGGCTGGTGAACGCCCCGTCAGAGGTGACTGCATGTTCCGTTGAAGGCGATGAGCTGCAGATCCAGCGTCCTCCACTAGGGGCTGCTGTCCAGCTCTTGCTGAGATGTTTCCCTATAGTTCTGGATGTGAAGGCCTCTCCTGTCATCTGGAATAACCACGAATCTCTCCTCAGAGCTCGCTGTCAGTGGGAAGTGACCTGGACCTGACGGACACCGCGGTGTATCCTCTGCGCAGGTCGTGGGACGCCAACCAGGAGGGGGCAGGAATCGAGGTAGTTCGGTCGGTGCGGTCGGTGAGGCGGTTTCGTCCGGGTGGGGCCTCACAGTGTGTTTGTGTCCAGGTTCTGATGTCCAGCTGCTCGCTGTGCCGCAGCTGCAACTCTCTGGTGTACGACGAGGAGATCATGGCAGGCTGGACGTCGGACGACTCCAACCTGAACTCGTCCTGCCCATTCTGCGCCGCCTCCTTTGTCCCATTCCTGAACGCAGAAATCTGCGACCCGGGGCCTGTCAGCAGGTACAGAGCCAGCCGACCGGACGCTCATGCACTCCTGGTTCTGTAGTGTCACCGGTTCTGCTCTTGCTCCTTCTCAGCGCGGAGCACTGCACCATGAACCTGGAGGATGAGGTGGAGAGCGCCGTGAGGCCCCCTAGTGGTCACGAGGCGTCCCTGCGGCCCCAGTGCAACGGGCTGAGCGACGACTCCAGCTCTGAAACCAGCACCTACTCCGAGACCAGCAAGGCCACAACGGTAACTCCCCCCGCCGCTGCCCCGCTGAGTCCCTCCTCACTGTGACAGGCTCCGCCCTCTTTCCAGGTGTCGTCGGTGGGAGGGACTCCTCAGGTGACGGTGGCCTACCTGAGCCCTCTGGTTCTGAGGAAGGAACTGGAGAGTCTGCTGGAGAACGAGGGCGAGTCGGTTCTGGCCCAGCCTCAGTTTCTGGACAGCCACTCCATCATCTTCTGGAACCTGGTCTGGTACTTCCAGCGGCTCGGCCTGCCCAGCAACCTGCTGCAGCTGGTCCGGAGCTCGCCACTGGTCAGCCACTTCACTCAGGTGACTCTAAAGAACTAGTTCATGTTGGGAGACTCAAGTACTGTGAATATGAACTCATTCGCTTAGAAGGTTCTGCTGTCTGAACACAGAACCTTGATCCAGGTTTCTAATGACACAAGCTGCTGGAAAGTAGCTGGAGAAGCTGGAGAAGCTGGAGAAGCTAACCTGTAGCTTCCTTTTCCAGTTCAGGTTGTTTCTGGAAGGGCTAAAGTCCAGGAAAGCACCTGAATATAACTGTTTTTGGGGGGCCTCCACCAGGGGGGGGCTCCACCAGTGGCTCCTCCTCCACCAGGGGGGGCCTCCACCAGGGGGGGGCCTCCACCAGTGGCTCCTCCTCCAGCAGGGGGGCCTCCACCAGGGGGGCCTCCACCAGGGGGGCCTCCACCATGGGGGCCTCCACCAGGGGGGCCTCCTCCACCAGGGGGGCCTCCACCGGGGGCGCCTCCTCCACCAGGGGGCGCCTCCGGGGTTGTTAACAGCCTGTCTTGGTTGTTCCAGTCGGAGAACTCTGCGGTGAGGGTCCGGCTCCTCTGGGACACGCTGAGCCCCGACACCGACCATTGGCCGCCGCTCTACGTCCTTTGGAGGATCCACAGTAAGGACGATAGGCGGACGAGTCCATCACAGGACACAGCGTCCCCGCCGTGCTTTAACGTGTTCCTCCACCAGGTGGCACCCCGATGAGGAGCTACAGCTGGAGGCGGCACAACCACCCGTTCACCCTGTCCTTCCTGGAGGAGGTTCTGCGCTGGGTGGGCATGAACGAGGTGCACAAGGCCATCACGCTTTTCCTGGACACCCTGGAGAAGCAGCCCGGGTCGCCACAGACCCAGAGGTGGGAGTTCGGACCGGTCCACCGGTTCTGATGATTCATGTTGAGCTTGAACTCAGATGTTTGTGTTTCCCCGACTGACAGGAGTCTCTACCGAGAGATGCTGTTCCTGACTCTGGCAGCGATGGGAAAAGACCACGTCGGTAAGACTCCTGGATGATCCGAGTCGGGTTTCCGATCAGAACCAGGAAGGTTCTGGAAGTCCAGCTGTGCAATCCTCTCCCATCTCTTTCTACAGCTGCATTCGATAAGAAGTACAAGACGGCGTTCCTGCGCCTCAGCAGCTCCCTGGGCCGGGACGAGCTCCGCAGGAAGCGGGCCCAGCCTCCCAGCACCAAAGCTGTCGACTGCAGACGGAGCTTCCACCCACCTCTGGAGTGCTGAGCTGTTCCGGACCGGACCACACCACCCAACCAACACCCGCTTCGCCTCTCTGCTGCCCCCTGGTGGACGGCACAGCATCCTACTTCCTACCAACCTCTATGGATCCTGAAGCAACCGGATCAGACCGGACCAGAGCGACCGGATCGGACCCGGCTGCGGATCTGCTCTGTAGTCAGAGGAAGGCTCATTGGCATCAGCGGGAACCCAGATCCGAACCGGAGATTCCCCTGGGAATCCACTTCCTGAACTGGAACGTTGTGGATGAGATATTTATTGTTGAAACTGTGAAAACAGATCTGACCCGTTTTAACTCCTCAGAACCGGTTCTATTGACTCAGCGACGCATCCAGGCTTCTGCTTTCCAACCAGTTGGGATTCGCTTCAAAGTCCAGTTGGGGTCAAATGTCCCATTCAGGCCTGGATGGGTCAGGATGGATCAGAACCATCTGGGATGAGAGGCAGAACGATTCAGAAGTGAAATGAAAGAAAATGTAAAATATCAGAGTTTTGATTGGTTTAATACCAGCCAGAACCTGACCAGAACCAGAACAGAATGCAACCAGAACCCAGCCAGAATCCAGACAAGCTTCTGAACGTCTGTCAACCCTCCTCTGGAAAACAAGTTTCTGGATTTAAGAACCAAATTTTGAAATCAGACACAAATTGAGCCAGAAATGCAGAACTCCAACCGAGCATGCTCGGTTGGTTCTGTTTAGTTCTGGTTGGTTCTGTTTAGTTCTGGTTGGTTCTGTTTAGTTCTGGTTGGTTCTGACCTTCAGAGTTCTTCCTCCTGTCTCCATTCTGGTTCTGTTCATTCACTCCGATTGATGTGCTGAAGGCAGAACTCAGGACTGGGCCCTTCCTGGCGGTTCTGACCCGAACCCGGAGACGTTTATTTAAATTTGCTGTTTGTCTAATTTATATCTGACTGTGGTTACCATGGCAATGTTGCTTTTTTAACAAAATCGTCAATAAAAGACGTAAAAAAAAAAAAAAACCTGATGTTGTTTTTGTTCACCCATCCTCATGTAATGGTTCTGGTTCTGGTTCCACATCCCCATGAGGATTATTGGGATGTTTTATTTTGTAGGAACGGACCGGAAGTGGGGCAGGTGATTCTGCCTTGGGATGACTCGTTTCTTTTCGCTCCTCCGGGATGCGCTGAGTGGTTCTGGTTGTGGACAACCAGCGAGCTGGGTCCCGGAGAACCTGGGAGAACCGGGAGGAGAGTCCTCCTCCTCCCGGTGGGTCAACGGTCCGTCACGCGCTGCGGATCTCCGACAGGAGCACGAGGCAGGTCGGATCTTTTCACGATGGTTGGAAATGTCGGATTGTTGGCAGAAGCTCCGCTGGTTCCGCTCCAGAATCCTCATTTTACGACTGTTTTGTGACTGAAGACATTAAATAAGATTTTAACTAAAAGATCTGATTTGTATTTGATAATTAGGCCATGCTTTTATCTCCTTATATTACTATTTCACATATGAGAAATAAGATCCCGTTTTATCTTTTAACTGAAACGTTCTTTGGAATAAATCCGTGTTCAGATGTTGGTTTTGTTGCTCTTAATATTTGCCGGACAAAAGACTGATCGATATTGATGCTTTATTTGTCGTTGCTGATTAATTATCGATGTTTTGTGCAGTTTAAAGTAATGAATGCTTGATTTTCATTCCAGCTCCTGCCGCTGTGCTGCAGCTGGGCGGGGCTAAAGGTGCGCTCTCCAGCTCCGTGGTGCTGAAACTGCATTTCCGGCCAGATCAGGTAAAGTCACGCTGGTCCTGCTGAATGTCGGGTTATTTTTCTTATTTGGTTTGTTGTTCCATCGTTCATATTTCGAAAAGTTGGAGGCATTGAGTTATTGAAATGTGATTTTGAATTATCTAAACTTCCCTACAACTCTCTTCTTTCCATCAACAGGTTTTGTTACAGTGGAAATTGATCTTCAAGCACAACTTCAGCCCCATAATGTCCCACTGTGGAGCAACAGAGCCATTCTATGTGGTAGAAAAATCTATATTAATATTATATTATGTTAAAATAATAACACATACCCTTCAAATGAGTTCTTAAGAGTGAGGTTTAATTTTAAAGTTGAGAATTGTGGTTTTAACTAAACATTTGTTTTTTGAATGTAAAGAAGTGTCAAACTTATGGGATCAACTTCGTAACTTTCTGTCTTCTAAAACAAAAAAATAGATGTGGATTTTATTTCTTTACAAAACCTTCAGTTCAGTTTGTCAAAGAAAAAAATGTGGAATTTTTAGTCAATGCTTTTTTTCACATGACGTCAGACAACATCCGTTTTGACTCGATCCAGTGTATCTTTAGTTCCGGTGTGTGTAGTTAACGCTGTTTCTGGACTCTAAAGCTGCTGCCACAAATATGATTTGAAGATA
Organism: Poecilia formosa; assembly: GCF_000485575.1. Lineage (NCBI taxonomy): Eukaryota > Metazoa > Chordata > Actinopteri > Cyprinodontiformes > Poeciliidae > Poecilia > Poecilia formosa. The sequence continues at coordinate 36,839 of NW_006800351.1, forward strand.
TATCACTATTTGCAAACAGTTTTTCTTCATCAACATAATCCAAACTGGACAAATTCCTTGCTGATTGATACCAGTTTGACTACGAAGGTACGTGTTTTGGTTTTTTCTAGCTGTTACTTGATATGCTAGGATAGCAATAGTCATTTGTTAGCTGGCTAACATCATGTAGCCTTTCTGTTTTGGAAATAAAATGTATTTAGGCTCTAATCTTAATCAGATTTTATAGTATAGACTGGGGTTGCCACCTCTCACGTAAAATGCATGATCGTATTAAACCCTCCTCACTCAAACTAGTTTCACCACCTGCTCAGTAGCGACATTACCTGTAGCCACAAGTCCAAGTTTGGCAAAACTTGACAGTTATGCCAAACACCTGCTGCTCCACCACGTCCTGAGAAGTTAAACTCTTACTAAGATAGAGACATGAGGAGGAAGATGCTGTCATAGATAGATTAGAACTTAGAAGGTTCAGTTTCTTTTACTTTGTTTTCCTGTAGACTTGGCAGTAGAAAATTGATAACATAGGAATAACAACTTTATATCCCTTTTAACAGGTTACACTTGATTCTGCTGTGGTGCCTGTGGAAACAAAGTGGATGAAGTTTGTGCTCAGGTGGGAAAACCCTGTGGATCACATGGTGGGACTTCTGCTTCAAACTGCTCACTACAGTTTACTATTGGCTCTGTCATCCACCAGTTCACTGCAGACTGGCACCAGTTCACTGCAGACTGGCACCAGTTCACTGCAGACTGCCACCCACCAAGGACCCTACATGGATGTCTTCTTAAGTTGTAAACCCTGAGTACATAATGTTGAAATAAAATTGATATGCTTTTGTAAATACATTTTCTCTATCAATGACTAAATTAACTGTTTGTGTAATGTAGTAACCATGTAGTGTTTAATATAATTATTACATAGATGTTTTAAAGAAACAGCCACAAACCTTATGTCTTTGGTCCACAATAGCAGCTTTAATTTTAGCATTTCCTCTCCTCCACATACTTTGTTGCCAGATGTGTAAAATTTACAAAAAGAAACAATTTAAATGTAAAAGTTTCACATATGTAAATTACTCAAGAGAAGCTATTTACAATAGTTTTTACAGAACTCTACACAACATCAATTAATTTATTAATAGATACATACAGATATTAATTAAAGGATAGATACACAAAGATTTCATTTCTAACAGCTGCAGTATTGAGTGTTCATCCAAGAAGTGTGACTTGCAGGAGCAGGGAGGCTCTGTACTGGTTTGTCTCCTTTTAAATCAAGAGGCCCTTGATAGTTTGACTAGGCAGCAGATGTCCCACAGCTGATTGACTGAACCTGCCATGGACAGAGGAACAAGACCATCCCAGATATGGTGGGTTGTTAGGTCGGCTACTGCTGAGAAAGATGGACAAAACAATGAGAAATTATGAATCACATCAGAATATGTAAATTATTTGGCAGATAGCGCTTAAATCAATATTTAAAATGCTTTTCTAAACAACTGTTGGAAGATGTCAGTGATTTTAGTGAAACTTTTAACAACACAGCACTGACAGGCAGCGGTGTATATGTTTCCTAACTGTGGCTAAAGCTGCTGCTAGCTGGTTTACTCTCCGATCGGAGGCTGGTTCCTTTAAATAGAGGTGGAGAATGGTAAATTGACAATGACTAATAACGGCTAACACTTAAATACTGTTGTTATTAACCTTACCTTTTATTATATCCTTAAGATAATTAGTATCCATGAATTTTTCAGTCAGGTTTCCCGAGGCAAAATCACACCGGAAGTAAAGATACACCTCTTCGAGTTACGGCGGCCATTATCTGACATCACTGTGAAAAGGGTCTATTATTGTAACTAAATATTATATCCATAAATGTCGCTATGCAAAACGCTCCCTCTCAATCACTGCTCTCAAAAACAAACTTTCCTTTTTAAAGGATGTCTGAAAAAGATGTAGAATTTAAATGCAAAAAAATTGTATCAGTAAATGGAAGATTTTCAGTTAGTAGCCCCCTAACAAGTCTCTTATTAATTTAACTTATTTTATTTTATTTATTTAACTAATTTTAATACTATGTTCGAACCTCGGTTCCTAATTGTGACTTGTAAACAGCAGGAGTTGTGATATTTAGTTTTTGTAATGTCTGTTATTGACATGTTGCGAGTTTGTCATTGTTCTATCACCTTATTCCTGGGGGCCTTACAGAGGAAACGATTATGGGTCTTACTTCCGGAGCTCACCGGAAGTAGCAGTATTTCACTAATTTGTAGGATTTTTTGCTAATCTATATTCATGATAGAAGTTACATCTCTGTTTTCGGTTATAATACAATATTTAGTAAAACTTGTTCACAGACACACCGTCTGCTGTCAGAGAGCTGCTCAGTGCAGAGGATCGTAATTGTGAGTTTAATCAGGGGAGCGACAGGAACAAGATCGTTACATTTTGTAACGTAATGACCGTGAATTAGCATCGCTGCTAGCAGCTCGTTTCTCTGAAGAGCTGACAGGAATAAAGAGAAAGCAGAGAAGCTGCTCAGAGTCTGAGCTGCTGTTAGCGCTGACGGTGTAAAACACCAGAACTACATAATATCAGCTGGTGTGATGTGAATTTTATTTTTCGTTTGAATTTAAAAAATAATAAAGTTCATGATCTGAGTCTCTATCATTATGTTTGGGGCAGCAATACTTTTTCTATAAGGCAAAATAAACTATCTGGGTTCATTTAGTCCATCAGAACCAGAACCTTGAGGTTCTCTGTTGCTGACCGCAGCTGCTGCGCTCCAGACCGTAATACGGAGAATCTCCCACTGGACCAGAACCGAACCGAATCACACATTAACCCGTTATAGAGAGCAACTTTCCACTGGAAAGAGTCGTAAGATGCCCTTGTGAAGCTCGGGGAACTGTTGTGCTGTTCTCTAATAATCAGATGAAGTTTAGTTTGTGGCAGTGTGGCCCATGTGGTTCTGGTGGCTTCTATTGGTGGCAATGAATGACAAGGAGCTGCTCAAGTTGGCATCAGCTGTTTCTTTAATTCTCCATCTGCATTTCACACAACGGGCATGGAGGTGAGGTCAGTCTGGGATAAACCAGCTCCTGCATGCAGGAGCCATAATGTTACCGGGTGGGAAATTCCCACTGCACTTTCCCGGGAACTAAACATTCTTAAACACGACAAAAACGACATAATAACAGAACTAGCGTGACCTGGATTGAACATATTTCAATAATATGCAAAAACAAAAACATATTTCATAAAATGCATAAATAATATTTCTTTATCACATAGCAGAGACACGCTTCCTCGTCGGTGATCCTCATGGCTCTGAGGATTACCCATAATACTCGCTCTATCTAAGGTGAATGCAATACAACGTTTTACCAGCAGATGGTGCATTTCAGCAGGATTTAACCTGAACCATTTTAACTATGTTACAACACCAACAGGTGTGTTTTGAATGTGCTCCCAAATCAAAAAGGCAGAGTTTCTGTGGTAAGCGGTAGTTTTCATCGCCTACCGACAGTTAAGGAAACAAAAAGAATTTGACTAAAAACTCTAAACTTGAACAGAGAACCCAAAATGCTTTATGTGTGCTCACTGTATTGTGTGGACCACAATACAGTGGAGAAAAGCCCACGTCTGCATCTGAAGCAACTGAGTCAGTGGAGTAGCTAAATATGCTAGTGCGGGTTATTTGCGTCTATTTCTTCAAGTCGCCATCCCTCCCCGCATTAGCTGTAGGTAGCAGTAAAACAATATTGCCGCATTTAAGCTGTGATAGCTGGAGTTCCCACATATTTTATAGCCTAAATCAGGGGTCCCCAAACTTTTTCCTGCGAGGGCCGTCTTAGTTTTTGGAGAAAGAAACCTTAGGGCCGTAGTTTGGGGACCCCTGGCCTAAATCCTCTGTGGAAAGCCAGTTAGCTAGTTGCTAACATGTAAACAAATGGCGGTTCTGGGTTGCGGCGGAAGTCGCTCCCATAAATCACGCAAAGCCTCATGGGGGCTCAGAATAAGGTGGATTAAAAAAAAAAGAATGTCGGGTTATTTGGTTTCCTGTCAGACCGGATCTTCCAGCTGCTGTTTGTTTTCAGGCTGCGGATCCACACAGCGCCACCATGTGGAGGAAAACAGTTCTGCTGCTGCTGCTGCTTCACATCATGGAGGGTAAAAACTTTCAGGAATTCTTTAAGGATTTTTACTGATTTAGTTTCTCATCGATAATCTTCCATATTTTTTTCAGCATAGATCAATGATGGTTCTGACCCGGTAAAATATTCAGAACCTTTTTGATTTAACCAGTTTCTCCATGCAGAAATGTTTCTGTCTCCCATTTCCTGTTTTCTGACCAACCAGAGAGCAGAGAGACACGCCATAGCTCATTCACTTCCGGTTGGTTTGGTTTTGACTGGTTCTGGAGAACCTGGACCTAAAGGTTCTGTTTAACCAATCAGAACCTGGTTTGGACCCAGAAGGTTCTGCTGCTCATGGTAGAAAAATGTTTTAGATTTCAGGCAGAACCTTCAAAATAAAAGCATCTGAAACCTTTCAGACTGATTCCCTGTTTCAGGCTCAGCAACATGAAATCAGATCTTGAATCCGTTCACAGCTGATAGATGATGAACGGACCGTCTCGTCCTTCACTTCCTCTGCTGGTTGTGTTGCAGCTGCAGTGGCACCGCCCTGCTGGCAGGGGGCGACCTTCCCGGAGGCCGTGGTGTCCCCGGCGGCGGACAGCAGCGGCATCGTGCGCGTGCCGGCCGCGGCGTCGCTCCAGCGGTGCGTGGCGGCGTGCTGCGACCTCCCAGACTGCGACCTGGCCTGGCGCTTTAAGGGCCGCTGCTACGTCCTGAGCTGCCAGCAGGGGGCCGACTGCCGGCCCCAGGTCCGACCCGGCGCGGACTCGGTTCTGGCCTTCCTGCAGCGTCCGGCCCGCTCCCGGCTGCAGTCCCTGGGAAGGCCGGCGCCGTTTGACCGGACGCGGGGGCCCGGCGGCGACCTGGAGGCCCTCAGGGGCCCGGCTCTGTTCGACGGCCCCGACCCGACCTGGTCCGACCCGGCGGACCTGGAGGCGGATTGGTTCTGGGACGTGTTTAACCAATCACAGGAAGCGGATCCTGGAGGGGTGGAGTCAGACAGTAACCTGACCGGAACCAGAACCGCGGGTCAGGAGGAGCGGACCAGAACCACAGAACCAGCTGGTCCAGCTGCTGCAGAGGGAACGGTGAGTGAAGACTGCTCCGTGTCAGAACCAACAGAACCAGCTCTACAGGATCTGCAGTTAGATCAGAACCAGAACAACGATGGAGCTTCTGGTGAACAGAACCTGTAGAACCTCCTGCTCCTCTTCCTCTTCTCCAGGCAGGAAGTCAGAGACCCGAGCTTCCTCCATCTGCAGCACCTGTCACTGACTCCGCCCCTACGGGTCACATGACTATGCCTGGTGATGTCATTAGTACCACGGTGAACCCAGGTAGGCGACTCTAATCTGGACCCGGGTTCTGCTCTCTGATTGGACGATACGATCAGTCATGTGACAACATTCACTTCCTGGTTTAATTTAAAATATTTTTCACAAAGACCCAAACCTTTCCAACAGGGCCAGAACCTGTTCTTTCCTTTGATGGCTGTTGCCATGGTAACCATGGTTATTTTGTGGCTGCCTTTAAAAATGCAGAACGTGAAAATCCCTTTGAGCGGGTCAGAACCAACTGCAGAAATAATGCTTGATGTTGGGTCGGGTTCTGGTGGTTCTGTCCGGCCTGATCTGGACCGTCTTCCAGCAGGTCATCCCATAGGGGACCTGGTGGATCCGGTGGACCTCGGCGCTGCTGTGACATCAGAACCAACCGATTCTTCTGAAGCCGGGAACAGAACTTCAGGTCTGATCCGAAGTTCTGCAAAGGGTTCTGGTTCTGGACAGAAGCTTAATGCTGGAGTTGTTTTTGTTCTGACAGAACCTCTGAAGGTTCTCCAGGCTTCAACCACAGACCCGCTGATCCAGGTGACCTCTGACCTCTCCTCCTCAGCCGCTCTCCCCCCGACTACTGCAGGTATGTCGACCTGCAGCCCGGTTCTGATCGTTTCAGCTGGTTCTTTCTCTGAGGTTCTGTCTGTCCTCCGGCCCCAGCAGAACCCCAGGGGCCGAACCGAGCCCCACTGGCCGCTGTGGGTCCGGACCTCCGTCTGGTTCTCCCTCTGAGTGCCAGCCTGTTGCTCAACGGCAGCGGCAGCACCGACGACCGCGGCGTTAGCGGCTACAGCTGGGAGGTGGTGAGGTGAGCAGCTCTGCAGACCGGGACCGGAACAGGCAGCTCGGTACCTGACGGACTCTCTGCCACCTGTGTCCGCAGCGGTCCTCCTGGTTTGCGGCTGCAGGATGCCGACAGGGCGGTTGCCATGGCGACGGGCCTAAGAGCGGGGCGCTATGCGTTCAAGCTGACTGTGTCGGACCAGCAGGGGGCGACAGACAGCGCCTTTCTGTCGGTGCGGGTCCAGGAAGGTGAGTTCTGCTGTAGGTTCTGGTTCTGGTTCTGGTTCTGATTGGTACTACTTGTCTCCTTCCCCCTGCAGCCCGCAGTCTTCCTCCAGTGGCGCACGCCAGCGGCAGCCATGTTCTGGTTCTGCCCAACAGCTCCGTGGTTCTGGAGGGGTCAGTTACTGATGGAGACCAGACGGAGGTCCAGTATCGGTGGACCAGGGACAGCCAGAGTCCAGCAGCCGGGGTACCGCCCATTCTGAACGGTTTAGGCCCAAATGGCCCGCTCAGGTAACCTCCCGGTTCTGTGCAGGAGGTCCTGTTCGGCTCGGAGACCCGGCGAGTCCTGTACCTGTCGGACCTAGTGGAGGGAACCTACCTGTTCCAGCTGAGGGTGACGGACGCTCAGGGCCGGGTCAGCACCGCCACTGCCACCGTGGAAGTCCGGCCAGGTAGGCCGCCGCACAGCTCAGGTTCTGCTGAGGTTCTGAGGGTAAACGGACCTCTGTGTTGGTTTGTGCAGAACCAGGCGGCGGCCAGCAGGTGGAGCTAGAGATGCTGGTGGCAGTGTCTCAGGTAAGCGTGGCTCAGAGGGACACACTGGTCCGGCAGCTCGCCGCACTGATCCACGTCCTGGACCGGGACATTCGGGTCCGGGCGTTGCAGGGACGGACCCAACTCAGGTATCAGAACCCGGACTGGGACAGGCCCAAATAGACGCCGCTCACTGTACCTGTACCTGCTGGCTGCTAGTTGGATCAGAACTCTGCTCTGCTGTTCTGTTTCAGCACGGTTCTGCAGTTCTGGGTCCAGGGCCCAACCGGACCCGTCCCGGCCTCCAGCCTGGTGGTTCTGCTCAGGAAGCAGCTGCTCCGAGACAAGAGTGACTTCCTGCTATTCAAGGTGCTGAGAGTCGACACTGTGGGTGAGTTCTGGTCCCGACCGGTCCGGGTTCATGTTTTAGAGTGGAACCATCTAGAACCGTCGGGGAACATGTGTCTGCTGGGGATGTTTGGATGGCTCCCCTGGCTGGGTCACTCCGATTGGCTCTTAGCTTTACTTCCTGTTTGTCTGTGGTCAGCCCGTCCCTGGCTGCCACCTAGTGGAGGGTCTGAGTGCCCCAGCGTCAGCTGTGCCATCAGGGGCCTCATGCTCCTCGTAGGGTCACCAGATAAAGTTCAGCCTAAAGATGAATAGACCAATGTGTTCCCTGGCCAGCTCCTGGTGCCCTGGCTTTAACCCACAGCCTGAAAAGCAGACATGGGTACCCCTTTCCACAACACCGTGACTATTCACCTGAACTCTGAATAGTTAAGATTCAGAGTTCCTTAAGGTTGGGATGACCGGAGTGGCGGTCTCTTATTCAAAAGGGGAACGGTAGAGTCACACTATTAAGCCTCCCTGGCAAGGTCCGTTTAGGGTCCTGGAGAGGAGGGTCCGTCGGATCGTCAAATCTCGGATTCAGGAAGAGCAGTGTGGTTCTGGTTCTGGTTGTGGAACACCGGATCAGCTCTACACCTTCAGCAGGGTCCTGGAGGGTTCTGGGAGTTCGCCCAACCGGTCTACATGTGTTTTGTGGACTTGGAGAAGGCGTTGAACCTTGTCCCTCAGGGAGTCCTGTGGGGGGCGCTCTGGGAGTATGAGGTACCTTTGATACGGGCTGTCAGGTCCCTATATGACCGGTGCCAGGGTCTGGTCCGCATTGCTGGCGTTAAGTTGGGCTCGTTTCCAGGGCGAGTTGGACTCCGCCAGGGCTGCCCTCGGAGGAGTTTAAGTATCTGGGGATCTTCTTCACCAATGAGGGAAGAAGTGAGCGGGAGATCGACAGGCGGATTGGGGCAGCGTCTGCCGTGAAGCGGGCGCTGTACCGGTCCGTCGTGGTGAACAGAGAGCTGAGTCAAAAAGTGAAGCTCTCGATTTACTGGTCGATCTTCGTTCCCACCCTCATCCATAGTCATGAGCTTTGGGTCAAGACCTAAAGAACGAGGTCCCGGATACAAGCGGCCGAAATGGGTTTCCTCCGCAGGGTGGCTGGGCTCTCCCTTAGAGAGAGAAGCTCGGTCATCCAGGAGGGACTCAGAGTAGAGCCGCTGCTCCTCCACGTCGAGAGGAGCCAGTTGAGGCTCGGCCATCTGGTCAGGATGCCTCCTGGACGCCTCCCTGGTGAGGAGTTCAGGTCCCACCAGGAGGAGGGGAGACCCAGGACACGCTGGAGGGACGATGTCTCTCTGCTGGCCTGCTGTTTCCCCTGGAGACTCCTGCTTAGGCAGCTGACCTTATGAACCGACCCCGGATAAGAAGGAAATGGATGTTTGTTTTCTCTTTGTTTATGTTCTGGTGTCATTTGTTTCGTTAGCGTGCGAGCTGAGCTGTTCAGGGCGGGGCCAGTGTGATCCAATCACCAAACAGTGTTCCTGTGACCCGTTCTGGACAGAGAACCTGATCCGGCTCTACCTCGGGGACGGAGAGAGTAACTGTGGTAACATTTTTATCCTCATTCCTGAGCCGGTGGCTCTAAAGATGTTCCCTGTGGTCGGCCTCTGACCCGGCTCTGCTCGTCCCCTCAGAGTGGAGGGTTCTGTTCGTGATCCTGAGCAGCTTCCTGATGATGGTCCTCATCCTGTCGCTCAGCTGGACCTTCGTCTGCTGCAGCCGGAGGTGAGATTGGACCTCTGGGTCAGGATCCCATCCGGAATCCACCGGGTCCGATTCGGTGTTCTGTGTGTCTGCAGGAGGAAGCAGAGCAAGGGCAGGAAGAAGACCAGGTACACCATCCTGGACGACATGGACGAGCAGGAGCGGCTGGAGCTCCGGCCCAGATTCAGTGAGTTTGTCCACCGGCTCTGCAGGTTCTGGACCGGACCGGACCGCCCTGCCCTGCCCTTCAGGAAACCCCAGAGTGACAAGGATTCACTCTTTTCCCAATTTCTGATTGAAATTTTACTGGAATTAGCAGCAAAACTTTTCAATGAAGCAACAAAAACAGCAGAGAATTTCTAAACATGAAAATCTCACAACGATCTGATCCGACATCCATTCAAGAGGTGCAGAAGTACGACTAACGGGTTATTCTGGGATTAATACGGGTTTAATTCTGGTTTAATCTGGGGGTGAACCTTCTGCAAAGCAATATAAAAAGTAAAAATGGTTTGTGTCTCATCCAGCTGTGGATGAAAGCTAATCCCAGCCTTTCTGGGGAGGGGACCGGTCCGGTCAGAACCTTTTCCAGTACAGATGACGGTTCTGTTGGATGGATCCGAACGTTCCCGCTCAGTAACTCGCCCCTGTCCTGCACAGGTCTGAAGCACCGCAGCACGGAGCACAACTCCAGCCTCATGATGTCCGAGTCAGAGCTGGACAGCGACCAGGACTCCGTCTTCAGCCGGCCGGTCCGCAACCGGAACCGGGTTAGCTCCCAGGCCGCGCGCAATGGGAACGCCTTCGGGTGAAGACAGGAAGTCTGGACGGCGCCTCCTGGTGGCAGCACATGTTCGGTTCACAGGTTTCATTTGTTCTTCCCAGAGAAACGTTCATGAAGCAAAGACTTGGCCTCCAGGGGGCAGCACCAAGACATGAGTTCAGGCTCTGTTCATCTGGGCCTGTTGGACTGTTCCTTTAATGTCGCTGCTCATTTTGAACCATCAGAACCAGAACCGAACCCAGCTGGGACTATTTAGCATCCTGGTGAACCCAAACGTCTCACCAGAACCAGCTCCATGTCGCTTCATATCTCGTGATTTAACTGAACCAGACATTAATTTTCTCTGATGGTCAAAGTTTCAGGAGAAGCTGAACAAATAAAACATGAATTCATCCATCAGTTTATTTCAGATCAAACACAAACATACAAAAATCTAAACAGCAAAGTTTTCCAGAATAATCCAAGACACTTTGTAACTAACTGAACATCTAGCATCCAACAAACCCACAGATCTCCATCTGCAGCAGAACCGACCCGGTTCCAGCAGGAAACCCAGATTCTGGATTCATCCAAAATCCATCAGATTAAAGTCAACATGAAACTCCAACTTCAGTTGGGTTTTTTCTGCACTTTGTTGCCTGAATGCATCAGGCAAGGGGTTCTGTAAGTTTGGGGCCAATCAAACAGCTTCTAGGAAGTGATGTGTAAAAGTGGGCGGAGCTTAGCCTTTCCAAAATAATTGAGGGAAAAACATAAAATCACTTTCGGGTCAGAAATTACAAAACCATGTTTAACATGCTCAGTCTGAGGAAATGGGGTCATTAAACCTAATGGCTGTAATACCTTCCCTGACCACCAGATGGCAGTGTTCATTACACACTGAACCTTTAATTAGTGGAACCAGGCAGCAGATCAGACAGGAAAGTTGAACAATTTAAGACATAAAAATGTTACTTATATAGAAAAAACAGCAATAATAATAAAAAAACTATTTTAAATCCTGGTGATTTTAATGTTTCTGTACATTTATTTAATTATTAATCCTGGTATTTAGTTCATTATTTAAAAAATTTTTAGATTTGTCTTATTTTTACTATATATTTGATCCTGAATGTTGAGATTTTAAAATGTAAAGTACATTAGAAATCTAATTGACTGTAATTATTAATGATGGCAGCAGACATGCTGGAGGGTTGGGAAGCTTCCTGGGTCATGTTGATCAGCAGCTCTCACTCCTTCCTGTCTATGGTGCCGGTACCAGCTCCGGCCCGGTTCAGGGTTTCAGGCCTCCGAAGCACATGTACTTGACCTCCAGGTACTCGTCGATGCCGTACTTGGATCCCTCCCTGCCCAGGCCGGACTGCTTGACCCCACCGAAAGCGGCCTCGGCGGCGGACAGGAGCCCCTCGTTGACCCCCACCATGCCCACCTCCAGCGCCTCGGCCACCCGCCAGATCTGGCCCACGTCCTGCGAGTAGAAGTATCCTGGAAGCAGAGACAGCGCAGAACTGGATCAGAACCAGGAGGGAGGCGTCACAGACGATCTTTGTGGGTTTGATTCTTGTGGATTCCGATCCAAAGCAACGGCTTTCAGCCTGAGGAGAATCTGAGGTTCAAACTGACATCACAAGATCTTCAGACTGAGTGGTGGGAACCCTTAAGCTAACACGTTAATAGAGGAGCTAATGTTGCATTTAGAAATCCCTAAATTAATACATTTTTCAAAATCAATTTTGAAGGGCTAATTTACTGGGCTGTTAAGTAAACTTTCAGTTGAAGAAAGTTCAGGGATATTGCGCTTTAGCGTTAGCTTCACCCTGAATACCATGTTGGCATAGCGCTTTAGCGTTAGCTTCACCCTAAATACCATGTTGGCATAGCGCTTTAGCGTTAGCTTCACCCTAAATACTATGTTGGCATGCAAGTGTGGAGTTAGCAGACATAATACATATAATCAGTGCTTTAGAGTTAGCGGTGCTAACTTTTGAGCTAGCGGTGCTAGCATGTCCCTCCTTATTTTGTTTTTTTTCTTCTTCTGCAGGCAGTCGTGTTAAATATGAGTTTCCACTTTCCTCTAACTGGACTGACTGGTACCACCTGAGCTCAGCAGGTAAAGTGTCTCGAAGACACTTTAACTCAGCGGTGGGCAATCCTGGTCCTGGAGGTCCGAGTCCTGCAGCTCTAACGTCTCCCTGGTCCAACACACCTGAATCCAGCAGCTGAATCTCCTCCTCAGTGCATCAGGTTCTGCTAACGACCTCAGTGTTTGACTCAGGTGTGTTGAAGTTGAGACATCTAAAAGTTGCAGGAGGCCCTCCAGGCCTGGAGCTGCCCCCCCCTGCTTTAACTACACCGGTTTCTCTACTGGTTTCACGGTGGTTCTACTGGGACCAGATCTGTCTGAGTTCAGGTTCTGCAGAGCCTGAGGGGAACCGGACCTTCTCACCTGCCAGCCCGACGTTGGCAGCGTTGGCCACAGCAAGAGCTTCTTCTTCTGTCTCGAACCTGGAAACGAGGAAAACAGCTGCTGATTGGTTCGGACCTGGACGGCCCGCCCCCAGAGCAGAACCCGCCACTCCAACCTGATGACCGGAACCAGCGGTCCAAACGTCTCCTCCTGCGTACACAGCATGTCAGTGGTGACGCCCGCCAGCAGGGTTGGCTCCATGAACGACCCGTCCAGACGCTTCCCGCCTCGCAGAACCCGGGCGCCACGAGACACGGCGTCCTCTATATGATGGACTACCTGGGGCAGAGACGCCGTCCCATCAGAACCTCATCAGAACCCCATCCAACCAGCTGAAGAACCATCCGACCCCCAACAGATCCAGAACCGTCTGATCCGGAACCACTGGACTAGGCCTGGGCATTAAATCAATAATATAATATGAACATGTGATCAATATCAGTTTCACTGAACTGTGATCAGAACTGCAAAGTTGGGCTGGGGGATATGAGGAAAATCTAATATCCTGATATATTTTTGCTATATCACGATATTCGATATATATATCAATATTCTTAATTGAGCTCCAATGTTATTTTAAACTATAGACTCCTTGCAGCATGATGTCACCCAGGCCAGCTCCCGCCTATTTCCCTGCTACTTACCTGTAAGCTCATATTAACAGTGATGCAGTGTTTTGCTATGAACTGTCTACACTATGACTTGATAACAAGGTGAGAAATAAGTTTAAACTGAGAACAAAATAGCGAGGACGAAGGAAGTAGGTCAGTTATGCTTCATTTGACAAATGCTTATTCCACAGCACATAGATGTGCTGTGGAATAAGGTGTGTTTTGGTTCAGTTTAGAAATAAAAAGGCGACCTACACACAAACTGACAGATCATCAGTGAAGCAGGTGTTTAAATTAGCTAATCTACCACCGCTGTGTTAGCGTGGCTAATAGCAGCAGCATGGCTAATAGCAGCGGTGGCTAATCTACCACAGTGATCACTTATTAATAATCGCAAAATACACATCAAGCCTATAAACCGAAAACTGTAACGAACTGAATGTTCTGCTCTATGTGGGGTAATGTTTGAGAGTTTTTGGTGCTGAATTGTTGTCAGTTGCTGTGGCAACGAGTCTGCGTGTATCGTAAATTCAACAGAGAGCGAGAGGTTTTGAGTTATTTTTCCCATTGCATATCACTAAACGAATCCTACCTACGTCTCCAGGTTTCACTTTAACGAAGTGAAACCGTTCAAAGAATAGTCTGATTAGGGGGGAAAGTAACTTTGTGGTTCAGCCTTTTGTCGCAATAGTTTTATAACATGTTTCGCAAATGACCTCATTTTGTTCGACATCCTCCATATAAAATCCAAACTACTGCCAAGTTATTGATCCAGCGCTGATTCTGTCCGGAACTAGACGAGTTCATCTGACTCCTCTTCAGACTAGTGATGCATTCATAGGGTTTCGGATAAACCATACTCGCAGTGAATTTGACCGCGAAAGTTTATTATTTGAACAACAATTTATACTCGGTAGTTGCGATATAGCCATTTTAACAATCGTAAATTGAAAATATCCCGGTACATCGAGTATACTCGATATATCGCCCAGCCCTACTGCGAAGCATTCTGGCAGATGTAGGCAGAGGAAAGGCTCTAGCCACTCAAACTCAAGGCTAGCTAAGCTAGCTGGGCAGCCACAACAAACCCGCTCACTTTTGGTTGCCTAGCAACTACCTGTTGAAGGAGCGCAGCAGCAGTTTTAGGCTAAAATACAAACAGGATTTCAGATACTTCAAGCAAAAAGCTAATCAATAATTATCGATAGATTGATCCGAAACCATTAAATCGTGATCCAGACCTAAACTGGATCCAGAACCATCCAGTGTTTTCTGGAAAAGGTTCTGGTCCAGAAACCAGAGTTTTTCCCAGAATGCACCCTGATTGATTCAGTAAAGGCCCAGTGAGAGGCAGAGCAGGCGGTTCTGGTTCTGGAAGTGTTCTGGGTCGTTGGCTTTGGGTCCAACCTTCTCCACTGCTCTGGCGTTGATGAGCGGTCCCTGCGTGGTGGCCGGTTCCGACCCATGGCCTAGATGCAGCTCGGCGTCCATGGCGCGGCCCAGCCCGTCCAGGAAGCGCTCGTAGATCCCGCTCTGGACCAGGAAGCGGTTGGAGCACACGCAGGTCTGCAGGGCGGTCAGGAGCGGTCAGCCAGACGCTGCGTCACACCAGCACAGCCCCGCCCTCCCGCCTCACCTGTCCCGAGTTCCTGAACTTGGAGGCCATGGCTCCGCCCACCGCACGCTCCACATTGGCGCTGTCGAACACTATGAAGGGGGCGTGGCCTCCCAGCTCCATGGAAACCCTCTTCACTGAGTCGGCGGCCATTTTCAGCAACACCTGGAGGAGAGAGAAGACCGGCTGAGAACCTCAGCCGGTCCAGTCCAATCCGGTGGAGTCCGGTCTCACCTTCCCGGTTGCCGTGGATCCGGTGAAGGAGATCTTGGCCACCAGCGGGTCGGAGCACAGAACCCGGCCCACGGCGGTCATCTTCTCCCTGGAGCAGGGAACCACGTTAACCACACCCGGCGGGACGCCCGCCTGCTGCGCCAGCTGCAGGAGACAGGAGGCAGGATGAACACCAGGACCGGACCAGACTGGGACCGGAGCCGGAGACGGAGGCTGACCTCGGCCAGAGCCAGGGCGGACAGCGGCGTGTCCTCGGCCGGCTTCACCACCACGGTGCAGCCGGCGGCCAGAGCGGCGCCAACCTTCCTGGTAATCATGGCGCTGGGGAAGTTCCACTGAGCAGGAGAAGAAGAAGGTCCTGAGCCTCTGGACCATAGACACAACATAAGGATAGACCCTCATGGACCGCTCTCGCCTATTGTTGCTGACGAGATTTAGGGCGGCCATCTTGGAGCG
>NW_006800351.1:54238-56205 GCF_000485575.1 Poecilia formosa
CGCTCCAAGATGGCCGCCCTAAATCTCGTCAGCAACAATAGGCGAGAGCGGTCCATGAGGCGTCTATGCTTATATTATGTCTATGCTCTGGACTCCCGCGTCACAAATATTTCAGGTTCTCTCCTGCATGTGGCGTTGACTTCCTGTTTGGTGCGTGTGCTCACCGGTGTGATGATGGTGGCGACCCCTACTGGCTGCTTGAGGAGCAGCAGCCTGCGGTCCGCGGCCGGAGACGGAACGATGTCGCCGTAAACTCTGCGAGCTTCCTCTGAAAACCACTGCAGGAAGGAGGCCGAGTACGAGACCTCACCCAGGGCTTCCGGCAGAGGTTTACCCTGAAACACACAGAGAGAAACAGAAACACAGAAATTAAATAATTCTAAAAACACAAACGATCTTTTGATCACTACGGTTTTTGCTTTGACGCTACGCAGCAACACAAACCTCCAACAACTTTCACCGGAATGGGGAGAATCAATTATGAACCTGATAATCAAAATTTACTCACAGACTCAAAGGTGATGAGCCTGGCCAGGTGTCCCTGGTGCAGCAGCAGCAGGTCGGACCACTTCCTCAGCAGGACGCTCCTCTCCTGCAGGGCAGCACCGCTAAACATTAACATCCTAACAAAGATTTAGTTAGGAGATAAATTGGTAAATTTAATATTTAGCTTATAAACTAAATATTTAGGTAGCATACTGAATAATTAGCTTCAAACTGTGACATTTACATTCATGTTTCACATCAAACGTCGGAGCAACAGATTGAGCTAAAATTTAGCATGAAAACATGCTTTTGGTCCATGATGTGAGAGCCGAACCACAAAGTGTTCACCATTAAGCCACGGACCGGACCCACACGGGGTTTCGTGTCGTTATTCGGTCAATCTGCTGCATTTAATCTTAAATGTGTCATTTTTTTAAACGGAGTCCCGAAGAGCAGCCGCCTACCTTGGCTGTGGTGTGCTTCCAGGACTGAAACGCCTCGTAGGCGGCCTCCACCGCCTGCTTGGCCTCTGCGGGCCCGCAGTCCGACACCTGGGTCAGCTCCTGTCCGGTGGCCGGGTCCAGAACCGGGAACACCGAGGCTGCAGAGACCCAGCGGCCGCCCAGGTATCCCTGAGTCCGGAGCAGCGCGGCAGGGACGTCCAAGCTGTAATATCTGCGGAGGGAGGCCTGGAGGACGGGGGACACCTGCCGGAGGAGCCGGCGGCTCCTCAGCGCTCTGACGGCGGACATAGCAGGGAGGAGGATGCCGGTAGAGGAGCAGCTGGGACTGGACGCTGCACAGAGAGGCTGAACCTTCTGCTTCCGGTCTCAGGAAGAAACTACAAATCCCATGTATGCTGGAATCCTCTGCCAAAGAGCCAGACAGAACCCGAAGATGATTTCATCCAGATGGTGGCGCTAGTGAGCTGCTTTAGCGTGCAGTGACGACGCGCTGCCACAGAGATAAACCACTTCATCCCTTGACTTCAGCAGTTTAAACCTGGGTACCCAAAGTGCGGCTCTCGGGCCATTGGCGGACCTTGGAATAAATTCTGAGGCCATGACTGCAGTTTAAGAATGGTGCAAATTTCAGCCTGAAGCAAAGGGAGCTGATGAAGATAAACACTTTATGTACGTTTTTAAGATGAGATATTCCTAAACGGAAAGTGTTCAGTCACACAAAAATATGTATTTTTTATAAGTCATGTTCTTTACGTTGATTTTGATATCATTGAAGTCGGGTCACAAACGTTCAGCAATGTTTTACTCAGCAGACTTGGTCACCTGTTAAACTTTAATTAAAGACAGAAAGGATTTTATAAGAACGTTCTTATTTTTGCTGCTTAGTTTAAACTAAAATGTTTTCTAAATACCAAACAGGGAGACCCCTTGTCACCCCTGCTCTTTATTATAGCACTCGAACCGTTAGCCCAAGCCATTAGACAAAATGAAACAATAAAATGTATAACAATGGGCGGA
>NW_006800351.1:58945-67587 GCF_000485575.1 Poecilia formosa
GTTACCAAGAACAAAACTAGAAATCAGTTATTGGTTAAATTAGCAAGGAAATAACTTTGATCCTCCAACCCTGGAAATTTTAAATCCATGTTGGGAAAAAGAAAAGAAAGAAACGAGGAGCTTTGAATGGAAATGAAATAAAAGAATTTAAAATGAATAGTTTAGAAATGAGTCAAACACCAACTTCACCTGGACCATCCTGGATTCTACCAGAAGCAACAGTAGAAATGTCAGCAATGGAAAAGAAACCAGATAAATCACAAAGTTATTCAGTGCAGTTATATTTCAACAATTATTATCAATATGTTCAAATCTACACAGATGCATCAAAAATAACTGGGAAAATAGGAATAGAGTTTATAGAACCAGAATTGAATATAAAAATAGGAAAATGAATTACAGATGATTATCAGTATACAGGAGAAATGTTGGCTATATTATTAGCTTTACAATGATAGAAGATATAAAACCATTAAAAACAATAATATGTTCAGATTCAATTAGCTCTGCATTATTAAGTTTAAAATATAATCATTCAGATAGAAGGGTGGAGATTTTATTATAAATATTTAATTATTCAGAATACAAAACAGGGTTTGATAGTTCTATTTGTGTTCCAGCACAAATTGGAGATGAGATGGCAGAGATTCAGAATCCTGTTAACTTTACAGTTAAAACAAGTAAATCTGAAGGAAAGAGAAACTGATGAAAGTTTGGCTAAAAAGGTGGGATGAAGATAAAACAGGAAGATGGTTTTATAAAATTCAGATTGTAGGAGAAAGAAGAAATGGAAAGGAAGAAAGAGTGATAACAAGGTTAAGATTTGGACATTCAGGACTTAATTATACACTTTTTAAAATTCAAAAGCACAAAACTGGTAAATGTGATTACTGTGATAAATATGAAACTATAGAGCATGTTATATTAGAATGTCATAAATATGACAAAGAGAAGATAAATGAGGAGAGAGTTTGAAAGTATGAAGGAAAATGTTAATTTATTAGATATTTTGAGGAAGAATTTGGGGAGTAAACATGCAAATAATTATTCGATTTCTAAAGAAAACTGAATTATTTCATAGAATTTGATTATAGTAGGTGTGTTTGTGAATGAGAGCATAATATAGAAGGATAGTATACAAAGTTGTGCGTAAGCACGTATGTGTTTTTACATGTGTATGTGTGAGTGTATGTTTAGGTAGAATTTATGGTAGAATACTGTAGATATGGATAAATATTTAGACCAGAGGTTCCCAAACTGTGGGGCGCGCCCCCTGGGAGGGGGCGCTGTGCCATTGCAGAGGGGGCGCGTGAAGCCGTCTGGATGAAAAAAAAAAACATAAACGCTGTATGCGTTGGGTTTTTTACCTTAGAACAGCCATCTCTCTGTTATTCCTCTGTCACTTTTATCAGCAGTTAAAACTGTTTAATCCGTTGTTAACATGTCGTAACCTGTTTTTCCGAGCCGCCTTTAAACACAACATGAGCGCTATGACGCTCGCACTGGGTTTACACCTGTGCGGGGCTGAGTATAACAGGGAGTCTCCCAGGATCCCCCCCTGCCCCCTCGCTCACACACATCGTTCAACCAGACAGCTATTTATAAGTCATAGGGGGGCCCAGAAATAATTTGGAAACCACTGATTTAGACCATCACGAACCACCCTCCATACCAGTAAGTGGCGGTAATGCTACTAACAGTTTGTTGCCAACCGCCAGTAAAACCGACAAGAAGAAGAAGAAGAAGAAGGAAAAACACAAAAGAAGTGTAGAGCCCCCGCAGGCCGCTAGGTGGCGGCAAAGAGCCGCTCAGGCTGCAGCAGAAGAAGAAGAAGCGTGGCGGGATGTAAACAGGAAGTGGACTTCTGACTGAAACAGGACGGGTTCTGTTCTGAAAGGTTCTGGACAAGCTGATGGAGTTTCGACTGCAGGAAGGGGACCGTTAGAAACGGAACCAGAACCCGCTTAAAGGTCAGAAAAGACCGGACCGAACCGAACCATCAGAGTTTAGACTGAGGTTCTACTCGAATTCTGACATCAGAACTTCTTTTGTAGTTTTATTTAAAAGGTTCGGAGGTTCTGATCCGGAGATCCAGTTCATGATCGGCTCCGGAGCTCTCCAGTTTGGATCAGGGTCCGGTTCGGCTAGAGTTCTTCCGGTCCAAATATATCAGAACCGGCATCCGTCTGTTTGGATCTTCCTGCAGAACCGCTTTCAGAACCAGTATAGAACCAGTGTTCTGACTATGAGTGCTACCTCGTCAGATTTTCCTTCCGGATATATAACTAAGTCTATCTGTCTGTGCTGCGCGTCCAAAACTGCTACCGTCATGTTTACAAACAGAAACTACAGCAGGTTGTTCATGTTAAATACATTGAATAACATTATTTGAGTGACGGGACTGAAGTGGAAGCTTAAGAGTTATGGTTAGCTTAGCATTGGAACAATTTATATACATGACGAAACCACAAGAAGATCACTTCCTTCATCTGAATGTCCTACCCGTTTAAAATGAAAAGCTATAGATGTATGCACTAACCCTTTTACTAGAATATCCTACCTGTTAAAAATACTTTAAATACAGAGGGGTAAGAATAAAACAGTATCAGACAGGGGAAACTGTTTTTTATTGGAATTAAATTAAACACAGACAAATACAAATCACCGCAACTCTTTTTTGCGCATTAATACGTTCGACTGCATTGTTAACTGATCAAACAGTTAACAGCTGAAAAAAAGTGACAGAAGCCACAGATATGGGAATATGGAAGCCCTTACTGTATCAAACCGATATAGGAATAACAGAGAGTTGGTCACTTTACGGTAAATGCCCCCCAATCCTCGCCCATGCCGCCGGGCATGAGAAACTTTATTAAAACTTGGACACGCTGTGGGGGCGTGGCTTCCGCCAGGTGTGGGGGTTGGGGGCGTGGCCTCTGACTTTATTAATTTATGTTTCCACTCAAAATGAAAACGATCGAAGCAATAAAGCAAAAACTCTCAATAAAAATGTCTGAAGAGTTTTAAAAGTGAACAATAAATAAATAGTAAGTTTAATATTTAATCATCTGGGAGCAGCAACACTAAAAACTGGAAGAAGCTGGTCCAGAACCAGAAGCGTCAGGTTCTGGTTCTGGACAAATAAGATGGTCCAAAAATGAGTTTTATCATTTCATTTCATTTTATTATTGGGCCAGAACCATGTCGGGTCAGGTACTGAAGCTCTGTCTTTCTGTGTTTTCAGGATCCAGATTCTCCCGGTCAACCAGGTTCTGGTTCTGATCCGGCAGTCTGGGTGGTGATGGCGGGTCGCGGACGTGGCCGCAGAACTCTGGGTTTGGACCCGGTCGTAACCAGCAGAGGCGACTCCCTGCCTCCGGCCGTGCAGCAGCCCACACCTGTGTTCCCGGTAAGCTCCGCCCCTTTCCTCTCACCTGGCTCCTGTCCTCCAGTGGTTCTGGTTCTGTTGGACGTGTCCAACTCCAAACGAACCAGAATGAGGGCAGCAGTGCACTGTGGGAGCTGTAGTTGATGCTGTGCGGTTTCCCAGGTGATGGAGCAGAAGCCCCTCCCCCTGACAGGTGGGGAGGAGTCAGAGTACCTGACTGCACTGAAGCAGGACTTCAGGGCGGCCATGAGGAGTCAGCCATGTTTTATCCAGCCGGCTGCCGCCCACAGAGGTCAGAACACACCAATCAGAAATCAGCAGCTGACTCACTAAGCTGTGCTCTTATTCTGACAGTCTCTCTCTATTTCCTGTCAGATGTGGAGCGATACTCAGATAAATATCACCTGACCGACAAGATGGACGGCCTCACTGACTGGATCATAGGTGAGTTTACTTCAGTACAGAACAGTTCGGTTCGGTTCAGTTTAGTTTGGTTTAATTCAGTTCGGTTTAAATCAGTTTGGTTTAATTCGGTTCTCGTCCGATGAACCTGAATCGGTTCAGATTTAGTTCAGAACCTCAAAGCAAACAGAACCCATTTTCTAGACATTCCAGTCTGGACCCTGGTGTGTCCAACAGCTCCCCCTGCAGGACTGACTGGTTCCTATGAACCAGGTTGGGTGAAGGAGCCAAAACCCGGTGGAACCAGCTGTGGTCCTGCTGAGGTTCTGCTGCTTTTGTTTCAGACTGGAAGAGATTCCCCAAAGAGCTCCGGGTCCAAATCAGGAAACCCAGAGGCGGTCAGTACTCTGATTCCATCTGACAGTAATCTGATTACCTGAGCCAGTGACAGCTGCTGCAGTTTGCTGTGTGTCCTCAGGGGCAGCGCTCAGCCACCTAGCTGCTGCGCCGTTGGGACAGAAGAAGAAGAAGAAGGTTGGCGAGAAAGAGGAGGTCCTGCTCAAACTGGAGGTGAGTGTCTGGACTGGGAACTGGTGGGGTGGGCTGCACACCATGTGACCTTTTACCTTTGACCTCCAGACGCTGGAGAAGAAGGAGCAGCAGGAGAGTTCTGAGGAGGAGGGAGAGGAGCAGAAGGAGGAAGAGGCCGAGGCTGAGGAAGAGTATGATGAAGAGGAGTTTGAGGAGGTGAGGGAGGTCATGTGACCAGAGCTACTTCCTGCCAGAGTGCTAGCATGCTACCTACAGCTGCATGCCAGCCATGTTGAGAGTGGCAGGAACCAGATCCAGTCTGGCTGCAAATGCTCTCCTGATTGGACGACCAACAGCCAATCAGAAGCCTTCATTCACCTGCGACATCAACCAATTAAATTTAAATTTATTTTTGAAAAATAATGTTTAGTTGAAAAATGTTTAGAGTCAAATAAACTTTTCACATGTTTATAATTATTTTATTATGACTGCATTATTGACGTTTTGTGATGAACTAATGTGTGTGTGTGTGTGTGTGTGTGTGTGTGTGTGTGTGTCAGGAGACAGACTACATCATGTCGTACTTCGATAATGGCGAGGACTTCGGAGGAGATAGTGATGACAACATGGACGAGGCCGTCTACTAGAACTGGTTCTGGTTCCGACCCGACTGATCCGTTTTATCAGTGTTCTTAAAGTTTTTGTACAGAAACAGTTTTTATTGTTTTTTGCTGTTGAAAATAAACCAGTGTGATTTTTGTAATGGTTCTGACCCAACTGGATCTGTCGGGTTCTGACTCAATAGAACCAACCATAACGCCCCCTGCTGGCTCAACATGACTGCTGAAACCCACCAGAACCAAGGCAGGTCAGAACCTGAGACAAGAGTTCCTCCAGAAACGTCCGGAACCAAGACTTTGTTTGGGTCTGGCATCAGTTTGGTTCTGGCTAGACTGGATTGGTACCAGTACAGGATCTCCAGCTGGTTCTGACTGTTTCCTGAAGTTCTGGACGTTTCTCGGCCCGTTTGGTTCTGGTTCTGAAGGCTGAAACCGTCCTGCTGCTTTCAGACAGAACCAGAACCTGGACCTGTTCCGGTCCCTCTGCTGCTGTGTGCGACCTTTGCCCTGGTTCTGGTCTGCAGGAAACCCGAGCCGCTGACTCAGAGGCCCAAACCGTCGGCCAATCAGACGCCGGCTGGGGCGGTTCTGGTTCTGGGTGCCGGGTCAGCAGAAAGGGGAGAGGGTGAATGTGCAGCACATGTCGGTTCTGAAGAACCCGGTCAACTCGGTTTAGCTCAGCGGCTTCTGCCCCACTTCCAGTTCACCTAGAACTCAGTGGTTCTGGTTCTGTCTTTGTTTTTGTTGGGTTGCGGGTTCTGATGGAAACAGCTGTAAACAGGAGGTCCAGGTCCAGCTGAACCGGGTCAGAACAGTTTAATTGCAGGTTCATCGCCCTGGACCCGACCTGCTGTAGAACCAGAACCAACCCTCTGACGGTCCTGTCGTCCTTTTGTGGTTCTGAGAAGCTGAACCTGAGACCGGGACAGCTGGGACGTCTCTGCTAAAAATGTCCTGCTGTCCTCATGTCCAAACTGTCTGCTGAGACGCTCAGCTCTTACTGTGAAGGAGACAGGAAGTGTTTTATTGTGAAGGCCTGAGGTTCCTGTTTTGGCTCGGATGGATCAGAACAGAATCTGAGTTCTGGAACAGCTGATCAAGTTCAATGAATGAGTGAACCAATGAATGAGTGAACCAATGAATGAGTGAACCAATGAATGAGTGAACCAATGAATGAGTGAACTATCTGTTGCTACAATCCTGGCACTGGGTGTAACACAAAGACAGTGAACAGTTGATGTCAGTAGCAAAAGATAATTTATTTTTCAATTTAGGTAAAATTTCAGTCACAAGAGAAGAAAAGCACCAGGAAGCTTGAAGCTTCAGGGTCTCCAAGGCCAAAAGCAAATCACTGGACTCTTCACTGCTCCAACACCGGATCAGGTGAGGGGCTCGCTGCCAGGCCCGTCAGCCGGTCCGGGTCTGTTGGGACGCATCTAAAAGTTACAGGACCGACCCGTTGCCTCCTCCTGTCTGTCCCGATTCTTCCTCTGTCATCTGGTCTTCTTTCTCTCCATCCTCACAGCTGAATGACATGAATTTTGCATTAAGACCTAAAAACACATTTAAAAACACATAAAAAATGAATCTTTAATTTAAATGATGTCCTTGTTGGATAACCGTTACTGACTGGATCTGATCTGACTTATCAGATGCATCACAAACCACTGAAGTGATGCTGAGTGAAGACATTAGAGCCCAAGTGTCCCAGCCCAGAACAAGGGTCAGCAACCTTTTTGAGACTAAGGGCTTTAGTGACACTGAGGACTAATAAACTTGTACAACTCATCTTTAATCTTGAAAATATCAATAATAATAATAAATGTACAAATATGTGAATAAATTGCTGCCTAAAAGAACGAAACAAAAAACTGGGCATTAATCATCATTTAAAATACAAGTGAGCAAAACATACAGCATATTAAATATTTTTTTAACTTGCCCGTATTCAACTTCACTGAAATTGTTCAGCCTGGTCTGTGGGTCTTCCTACTCATGGGACATTTTAGAAAGACCGGGTCGATAGCAGCTCACCGCGGCTGCGTAGTGTCCGTCTCCAGACAACCAGCATCGCCCCGCAGCGTTCTGGGGTCCTTTAGCTCCCGCCACGACAATTTAGCTGACCTTAATATATTGTGTGTTTTAATTTGGTCATTATTTATTGATATGTGTGTGATAGACGTGTCTAACAGACATTTATAGAAATATGGAACAAATCGCGTCCGTATCAGTTCAACATGGGACGCAACATTTAACAGTTAAATAGGGATGATTGTGTATTTTATGGGAGCGGTGGCAGCCCTAATTACAAGACAACAGCCACCTGTCATTTTAGGCTAGCTTAAGCCAACCTGAATATTTACAACCCTCCTGTTGAGACATGTACATTCCTTACTGTCTTTCAACCACTTTGGAAAGCTTTTCTTCATCCCTCCAACATCTTTATCCGTTTTCTGTTTTCTGTTTACCTCACTGTTGACGAGTCCACTACTACCATTCAAATTTAACTCAGCGTGTTCTGGAGGAACACCGGCTGCCGACGTGACCTGTGTGGGAGGAGAGAGCAACAGGAGGGGCGCCTAATCAGTGCCGTTCCTCTTTTACTGATCATTTCAAACAGCTGTTACATACAGGAAATGCCAGCTAGAAAAAAAATTCCCCACATCACTTTTCTGGCCCCTCTAGTGCAGCGCCCCTATACGTTGCATACAGTGCATACCCACTTTCTTGCGCCACTGTGTGGGCATCTACGTCTATGGGCGGAGCTATGCGTGTGGGAGGGGCTATATATGTGGGCGGGGCTAAGGCGCTACTAGAACTGCAGAAGTCCCAGAAGTTTATATGTTCCTATTTCAAAGAGAAACACCAGAAGATTTTGGTTCATTCAAATGTCTCAATAAAGTGGTGAATAATTATGAATATAAAGCAGCTTTAAAGGGATCCACGATTAGTGGAACACGTTGGCCTAAATATGTTGTAATTTTCCTATTAACTAACACATTTCTGTTTGTGGTACTCCAAAACTCATAATTATTTTAAAAAAAGAAGGACATCTTTTGTTATATTTTTCTTCCATTGAGGTCGCAATTAAACACAGGAAGGCTAACTTTACCTGAGTTCTTGTTTATCATATTGTTTGACTGGTGTAATTTTAGATAATGCCACACTGTGTCACTGTTGGCTGTAATAACAAAAAGTGAAAAAAGTGAGGGGAATCTGGATAATTTGTCACATGAAAGCAAGGAGAGCGCAGTGCTAGAGCCGGAGCGGAAAGCAACCTGATCTTTACCCTTGACATTTCTCTCCACAACACTTTGAGTCATTTATACCAGCAAAACACTTTAACAGGTGATCGTTACCTTAACGAGGCAAAAATAAATGCTGTGCTGCCGCTGAGACAGGCAGAGCTGCCTCCTGTACTAAATCCACCAATCCGACAGGACCAAGGCCACCCTAAACAGCTGTTACCGGACCGACACCGGACACTGTATACAGCAGCTGATGCCGAACCGGAAACAGCGTTACAGACTCTGAGAGAAACATCAAAGACAAGCAACGCTAACGGAGCTATTGGTCCAGGAAATGCTAACGGAGCTATTGGTCCAGGAAATGCTAACGGAGCTATTGGTGCAGGAAATGCTAACGGAGCTATTGGTGCAGGAAATGCTAACGGAGCTATTGGTGCAGGAAATGCTAACGGA
>NW_006800351.1:69091-70942 GCF_000485575.1 Poecilia formosa
TTATAGCCACTAAGCATATTTAAATATGATGAACTATGTATTAAAAACATACTTAAAAAGTACAATTGTTTATAAATGTTGCTTTGATAGATGTTTGAATATGGTTTACAGTAACAAAAAGTGTGTTATGATCGATTAAATCCGCTGATACGTCATTGTGCTGCTAAACACATAAGGCTGAGTGGAGTGGAGTACCGCTCCAAGATGGCCGCCCTAAATCTCGTCAGCGACAATAGGCGAGAGCGGTCCATGAGGGTCTATTCTTATATTATGTCTATGGTTGGACCATTCCACGTCATTTACCCAGAATGCATTGCAGTGTGAAAAACATGGCGACATTCCTGTGACAATATTTTATTAAAATGTATAAAAACTAAATAACTGTATATTATTTTAAACATACAGTTTTTATAAATTTAATATAAAAACTGTAATATTGTACAATACAGTGCAATATTACTGTATTGTTTTTACATCTAAGATAAATATTTCACAAATAAGGTTGATTGATTGTTACAACTAATTGTGTTGTAATTAACACTCAACCCTATTTCCTCTGATATCCACAAATAAAAGCCAGCCAGTTCCCATCAGAGACCAGAAGCCTCATGTCTAAAGCGGCGTGCCCACAAAAAATGTGCCGTGCCATATTTTACTCAAAAGTTGGTGTGTATAAAAATGAACTTTGCGTCACAGTTTGCATAAATATACGCACATTTTTTCTCTGGTGTGAAAATGTGCGTCAGCCACACTGTTGGGTTCTGTGTTTCTGTGTATTTATGTCTTGGTTTTTCTGTGTCCTGTTGCCCTGTGAGTCTCTGTCCTCCCTGTTGATTGATCCCAGCTGTGTCTAGTTCCCTGATTACCCTCCCTGTGTATTGCGAAAGCTCTTTCACCTGTTGTCTTTGTTCCTTGTCAGGTCCTCGTCATACATTCGTCTCATGTCGAATGTATGACATGAGACACAGCACACACACAGTGCTGTGTCTGTGTATCGTTTCTTGTGGACATTTATCATTAAATCTTCATTTCAACATGTCGTCCTGGGCTCACCTGCGTCTTCCTCACCATTCACAACCGCAAATCATGACAGAAGAACCCGACCAGAACTGAGGTGAGGACGCCAGCACTATGGCCCGTGAGGTGTGGATCCAGTAGCAGCTGGAGTTGGCGCATAGGGATTTCTACAAGGTGTAGAGATCCTGCCTTCTCCGCTGCTGCTGGAGGAATTGGGTCTCGCCTCAGACCTTGACACACCCAAGCGACGGAGGCCATGGTGGCAGTCAGGAGCGGAAGAGCTTTTTGGGGAAACTCTTTCCAGTCCCAGTCGTTGGAGGGAACCGCGGCTGGCGATTTGCCCTCCCGGCGTGGGTCCACACCTTCTGCCCCATGCCAGCCTCCAGACTGTTCAGTCCGCCTGGACCGTGTCCTTTTTGTTTTGTTTTCTTGGACTGAGTTTCATTGGAAGAGTTAGGGGAGGATTGATCACAGATCAGATCCATCTGATGGTTGATCAGCGTTTAGATTCATCCAGACTGATCATCCTGGAGCTCTGAGCAGAACTTAGAGCGGTACAAGCGGTACCGGTACCGGTCCAGCTGCAGCCGTCCTCCAGTGGAGCCGCCCGCTTTGTGAAAGCGCCTTATGGACAGAAAGCATCTCTACTCTGTGAATGCAGCTTCTGCTGCCGCAGCAGGTCCGACCCGGAGGCTCTGCTGCAGCAGCAGATCAGACCCGGAGCCTCTGCTGCCGCAGCAGGTCCGACCCGGACGCTCTGCTGCAGCACCAGGTCAGACCCGGAGGCTCTGCTGCCGCAGCAGGTCCGACCCGGACGCTCTGCTGCAGCAGCAG
>NW_006800351.1:71307-73536 GCF_000485575.1 Poecilia formosa
GGCGGCAGGCGGAGCAGCAGCTGCAGGGTTTGAGGCCCCTGATGTTTTGGCTCTGATCCTTTGCAGAACGTCAGAAAACATCCAGCATCATGGAGATCAAGGAACCTTCTGAAGGGCAGCGGAACAATAACGTCTCTGAGATTCAAATATGTTCACGTCATTAATGTTTATTTAATGAATAGAAAATGTTTTAAAAATCTGATTATTTACAAAATATACATGATTGTAACTTCCTGTTACTGTAGAAAAAACCCAAAATATTTACAAACAACAAACATGATTTCATAAACAGTCGACACTGCTTTGTCATTATAAACACCCAGGTCACCTTTATGAACTGCTGAGTCATGTAAATAGTCAGTATAAAACAGAGCTGCTGTCAGAGTCGCTGATGGATCAGTTTTGGTCTTTCCAATCTGGTGCCTTTGTCCTCAGACTTAAAGGGACAGTGTCCTCCTTCTGTCTGTCTTCAGAAGATCTGTTGAGAGTGAACGGCATCTTCATCAACCTGAAGACCATAAGAAGGTTAAAGGTCAGGCATCCGTCAAAAACCTCTGACTGCTCACCACCTGGAGGGGCCTTCGGGTTCCTCACCTCGCTGTAGGCGGGCGGAGCGGGGTAGCAACCCTCAGGAACCCTGATGAAGAGCCCCACGTCGTCATCGTCGCCATCGTAGTCGTACAGCAGCGGCATGCGGGGGCCGTCCGCCCTCAGGTCCCGGTGGATGTTGCTGTAGCTGGGGGGGGCGGAGGGGGCGGAGCCTCGGCTGCTCATGCTGCTGGTTCTGCTGCCGACGCCGCTGAACGGGATGGTGCCGATGACCAGAGGCAGCTCCAGCACCAGCTTCTCGCTGCCGGGGATGTGCAGGTAGACCTGGGGGTGGACAGGTGTGAGTAAACGGTGATGTCATCTGCATAACAGCTGATTTCAGCCACGCTTCTAATTCTGCTTCGTCACAGAAACAGGTACTGGCAGGGGCCAAACGTGGAGCCCTGAGGAACACCTGAGCTTGTCTGGTTTCTGTCCAGACAACACCTCCTTCTGTTTTGATGACATCACAGACGACTCACCATGAGGGCGTAGTCCACCTTGATGATGTCACAGCCGAGCAGAGTGGGCTTCAGCTTTGGGACCCGGAGGCTCCGCCCCTGCCACATGTCACACATGCCGGACATGATGGCGTTCCCCCGGACCGCCGTCAGTTTTTGGCGCAGAATCTGTGAAGGAACCCAGAGTTGAGCCTGGCAGCAGAACCCCAGAGTTTCTGGGGCGGTTCTGACCTGGCCTCACTCACCTTGGTGGTCCCGTTGACGCTGTAGGAGTGTCTGGCGATGATGGCAGCCTTCGGCACCACAATCCGAGAGCAGGTGTTCTCGAACTTGGCGTTGATGTTGATGTCCTCGCCCTCGCAGAAGCCCTTCCTGTCGATCTGAGCCGAGACCGAAACCTGGCCGTCAGGGATGAACAGACAGGTGAGCTTCTTCTGCCGGGAGGCCGCCGCCGGAGCCTGGAGCAGGGGTCAGAGGTCAGGGAGTTAGGAGGAAGATTGGGATTAAAATCAGGATCTGGGTCAGGATGTGTGGCATGAACCACAGATTTAATTTTCTATCTAATCATTTGAATCGGATCTTGTTGGTTCTGGTTCTGTCTGTGCGGGTGGTACCAGCAGGTCGGGTTGGTTCACGTCCAGTGGCTCCTCCACTTCAAACTCTTGCTCGCACTGCAGTGCATGCTGGGAAGGCCGCTGCAGCTCTGCTCTCACATAGTACCGCACCGACCCAAACTTCCCTTTAAAGGACGAGACCAGGCGCCTGCAACAGAACCATCAGAACCAAACAGAACCATCAGAACCAAACAGGTCCAGAGAAGTGGACTGGGTCAGAGACTCACCCGGGAGGAGGAAGCTGGAAGCCGAACTGGAAGCTGAAGGATTTCCCCGCAGGAAGCAGGAAGTAGCCATCAGAATCTGGGGACACGGTGGACGTTAGGGGAAAGAGACCCTCGGAGACGCAGCTGTCCAGCAGCTTCCTCACCTGTATTCAGAACCGGGTCCAGTCGGACCTCATCCTCGTACTTCAGGTACTTCACCTCCTGGCTGCGGCGCCGGCTCTCTACGCGGGCGCAGCCGGCCGCCGTGACCCGCAGGTGCGTCAGCCTGCAGGGGGCGCTGGCCTCCAGCTGGACCGAGCCAGACACTTTGTCTCCGCTGCTGTAGACGGTTCTGGTTGG
>NW_006800351.1:73922-75708 GCF_000485575.1 Poecilia formosa
CTTCAAACTCTCGCTCGCACTGCAATGCATGCTGGGAAGGCCGCTGCAGCTCTGCTCTCACATAGTACCGCACCGACCCAAACTTCCCTTTAAAGGACGAGACCAGGCGCCTGCAACAGAACCATCAGAACCAATAAGTGTTTAGTTTCAATAAAAACTTGTTTGCATGTCAGATACTGTTTCATTACAAACACTTGTTAGAAATTCAGATATTGTAGAGATATGATACCACCTGCATGTAATTTAACAGGTCAGACATTCTGATGAAATAATAATAATAACAATAATCAATTTAATTTGTACCGCACTTTTCATTAGAAAAAAATCTCAAAGTGCTGCACAGTGCAACTAAAATCATAGATAAAATCAACATCATAAATCATGTGGAGGCAGAATAGGCTTGGTTAAATAAAAAAGTCTTTAAGCCTCTTTTGAAGTGAACCAGTGGTTGCTGAGCTCTCAAATAATCCGGGAGAGAGTTCCAGAGACGGGGGGCAGCCCAGCGAATGCCCGATCTCCCATGGTCCTTAATCTAGAGCGAGGAAGGTGGAGGAAGTTGCTGTCTTGTGATCGCAGAGATCTGGTGGATGAAATCCGGAGAGGGTCCGTTTAAACACTGATGGGTAATGAGAGAGGTTTTGTACTAAATTCTGTAACAGGAAGCCAGTGAAGGTCATGCAGAATAAGGTGTAATATGGGCAGATTTACGGGCCCTCAATGAATCCTGGCTGCGCTGGTCTGAATGTATTGGAGCTTCTGGAGATGTTTTTTATGGATCCAACAAACAGAGAGTTGCAGTAGTCGAGCCTGGAGGAGACAAAGGCATGGACGAGAGACTCGGCATCAGAGAAAGAGAGAGACGGACGAATTTTGGAGATATTGCGAAGATGAAAGAAAAATGTTTTAAATAGATGCTTAATATGATTTTCAAATGTAAGATGAGGATCCATTCTAACTCCAAGATCTGTAACAGTGGTGGAAAGGGGGATGTCTTGTCCAGAGAAGAATATTGTCATCAAAGTTGAAGATTGGACCTGGTGAGGTGTTCCGATCAACATGGCCTCAGTTTGGAGCAGTTTAACTGAAGAAAGTTCTGATTCATCCACGTCCTCATCTCCTCCAGGCAAGTGGTGAAGGCAGTGAGTGAAAATGGTGATGATGCTCCAGTTCTGATGTAAAGTTGTATATCGTCGGCATAGCAGTGGAAGGAGATATTGTGCCGATTAATGACTTGACCCAAAGGCAGCATGTAGAGGGAAAATAGCAGGGGCCCCAGAACTGACCCTTGTGGGACACCACAGGAGACAGAGAGCCTGGGACTTGGCCTTGCCAAGGCTAACACATTCCAGCCAGTTGGAGAGGATTTAAACCAGTCCAGAACAGAGTCACAGAGACCGACCTCCACATGAAGACGGTGTAGGAGGATATTATGGTCCACAGTGTCAAAGGCTGCAGTTAGGTCAGGGAGGACAAGGAGAGAAGTAGAACCAGTATCAGCTGCCATGAGGACATCATTAGTAACTCTCAGCAAAGCGGTCTCAGTACTGTGAGCAGAGCGGAAACCAGACTGAAATAATTAGTGCATCACTTCATGTAGAGCAGTGGTCCCCAACCCCCGGTCCGTGGACCAATTGGTACCGGGCCGCGCAAGAAATAATTAAATATTTCCGTTTTATGTATTATTTGAGTCTGGAGGATCTTTTATTTTGAAAATCCTTTAACCGGATTCTCTATTACTTGCGCGCCAACATTGAGCCACAAGCAGCAAAATGAGTAAGAAACGGAT
>NW_006800351.1:75833-100285 GCF_000485575.1 Poecilia formosa
GAGGGGAAGGGATCCAGGGCACAAGATGAAGGCTTCATTTTCTTCAGGATAGCCTCCACTTCACTCTGAGCAACATCGTCAAAGCAGCTCAGGGACCCATGATGTCCCAGGGTAGATGCCAGCCGAAGATCAGGGAGGCTATGGAGCTGAGAGCTAACAGAGTTAACTTTGTTTTTGAAAAATGAGAGAAACAGGTTGCATTTTTGAGTCGAATCTTCAGCATGACTTTGTGTAATGGGATGAAGGAGATGGTTTATTGTAGAGAAAAGCTGCTTAGGATTTCCTGGACAGCTGTTGATGATGTTGGAATAATACTTAGAAAAGGCATAAGCTTTCTGATGATCCTCATATGCCTGCTTGTGTACAGAGAGACCTGATTTTTTTACACGTCTCTCGATAGCACGACCAACAGCTTTCATGTTCCGCAGCTCATCAGTGTACCAAGGAGCTGAGCGGGAGAACGACACCAGCCTCGACTTTAGAGGAGCGTGGAGCTCCAAAAGCTCCTGGAGAGATTGATTATAAAAATCCACAGAGTCTCCCTGTACTGAACAGCAACAAAGGGAAACTGACTCCACTGCAGATGCATAGGAAGAGCAGCAAACATATTCAGGGGACAGATAAGGTGCATTTTCTTCTCTAGTTCTTTGGTGTCCACCCCTTTCTGATGCCGCCCTGGGCAACTGCCCATATCACAAACCGCCACCGTATGCACGTTTTGAAACGTTTTTGTATTCAGGACGGTCTAAAGGCAGCCATCTTGTTTTAAGCATTCGTTCAGAAACTCTCCATTTCCTGTGGAACGTGTTCGATGAGTCATTTGTGAAATTTGGAGCTTGAACACCAGAAAGTTGAAAAATGTTCAGTTTTTGCTTCTGTCGAGGAAAACCTTCGCCTCCCGCTGCCGTAACGCGCTGCTGTTACCGAGGCAACGCTCCGCATCAGACCGGCTTTTAGGCCAAAACAGGTTTAATCTGGTTGTACTGAATGTTCAGGTTCATGGTGTGTGTTTACGCGGACTCACCTCCATGTGCTCGATCTGCCGGAGGTGAGCGTTCTTGGTGGTGAGCAGCAGGGCTCTGGCCTCGTCCAGCTGAGTTTTAACCCCCAGAGATTCGTTGTAGAGCAGCGAGAACTGAGACTGCAGACATTTATATTCTGACGTTTCTTTCACGACTTCTTCTGGAATATTTCGCAGGTCCATCTGAAAGATTCAAGGCGGTTTCTGCGTTGTCCGTGTGTTTGTGTTGAAAATGAGCCGTGGATAAAAACGGTGCTGACCTTGAGCTTCTCGCTCTCCCTCACGGCCTCCTGCAGCTCCAGCTGCAGCTTCTCCAGCTCCGCCATGCGGCTGTTGGCCAGCTCCTGGTTGTGCTCCAGCTCCGCATTCAGGCTCTCAAACTAAGACCAAAACAATCCTTGACACGTCTGCAGATCACACTCTGAGATGACAGCAGCGCCGTTCCTCACCTTCTGGATGTTGAGCGTTATCTGCCCTCCGGCTAATCCGCCCGAGCTGCCGGTGCTGCTGTATCCAGACTTAAGCTGCAGAAACAAAACATGCGTCAGAAAGACGAGACAAAGATCCAAATGCATCTCTTTTTAAGGAACTAACATGATGATGAATTTAGGGCTGAAATGAGCAACGATTCTATAACTAACCGATTAATCGATGCTTGAAATAACCGTTAAACCATTTAGGAACAGACTGACTGTAAATTGGAGCATAGAGACTCTAAAAAGGTCATTTGATAAAACAACAACTCAGTCAAAGAGGTTATTAAACCAAAACGGCACAAAAACAAACATTTTGCATGTAAGATAAATTTTTTTTTTATATATTTTTCTGTAAATATGTAAAACTCCTGGTTCAAACTCTGTAAAAAGCAAATGTTTTTTCCAAAAATATAAAGAATTATAGAGGAATTTTTGTTTGATTTGAGTTACAACAACATTTCATTTTCCTTTGGGATCAATAAAGTACTTTTGAATTGAATTGAATTGAATCAAGCACCTTTTGCTATCAGTTAATAATCAGTTAATCAATAAATAGCAGATCAGCCATAAACCATTTCAGTCCGGCCGAAAGCGTTCAGCTCTGCACATGTTGATGTGAGACGGATTACTTTTAGCCACAGACGCTTCCTGAGCTACAAATGATCAAACTTTCCCTGAAGGAACCATCATTTCAGGAAACAACTAAATGTTTATTTATTATTATTTATAATAATAACTATTATTATAAATAATCTTTTGATGCATTTCTAATATTGTATGAAATAAATTAAGTAGTTAAATGAAAGTTCAAAAGAATGTGACATTTTTAATGCAAATAACCGATTAATCGTCTGAATAATCGATCAATCGTCTGAATAATCGATCAATCATCTGAATAATCGATCAATCATCTGAATAATCGATCAATCATCTGAATAACCGATTAATCGTCTGAATAACCGATCAATCGTCTGAATAACCGATCAATCATCTGAATAACCGATCAATCGTGTGAATAATCGATCAATCGTCTGAATAACTGATGGAATAATCGTTGGCTGCAGCTGTAATCAGGATCATTTGAACGGGACGAGCCGTGTGACGCCTGCATGAGTTCAGGCTACATCAACAGAAATCACTGATGTTATTCATAATCAACGGCTAACCAGGCATCACAAGCTGAATCATTTACATATTTCTATGCAAACTAATTTTCTAATTCCATGAAATGCCGCAGGAAGCTACAAACATCAGAGAGAACGGAGGTCAAAAGGTCAGTGCAGGAATAAAACAGGTTCTACTGATTTTGTGCTTTAATACGTTCCTTCCTGCCGGTTCCTCCGTAGATCGGACGTTTAAAAAAGCAGCTGACTCGCCGTGCTCCGGCTCTTATCGCCGTTTGGATTGTGGAAAATCGAATCACAGCCAAAGCCTTTGGACACAGGTAAGTCCGAACCCACCTGCTCCATGGCCTCCGCCAGGTGTTTGTTGAGCTTCTGCTCCCGGTTGCGAAGCTTCTCGATGTCCCACTGCAGATCCTCCACCGTTGTCTCCATCTCAGACACTTTGGTTTCTGCACTGGTCACTTTGTCCACCCACTCATTGTACTGAGACACGAGGAAGACAAACAACATGAGGACGTGGTAGACTACAGTATGATTAAATGTCATGTTTTGAAATCAGACACGCTGCACACCTGACTGAATAAATAAAATAAGTTAATAAAATAATTCAACATATAAAATATGAGCAGATCAATGGAGCCACTAAGAATAACAGGTATAGCTTTGAAACAACCCAAACAAATTAAATTAAATGCTTGAACATGATATACAAAGAAAGTTACAAAGAAAATCTCTAAAAAAAAAAAATCTTTCTACGTTTTCTGGCTTTTAGCAAATAGAAATAATTTTGGTGATTCTAACTAAGTGGAAAAAAAAAGAAAAGTTTCAGTCTCATTTAACTTCAGTAAAAAATTTAATCTTTATCTGGAACATGAAAAATGTCAGATATTATTATAGAACAATTAAGAAAACAGTATGTTTATATACATTAATAATAATAATCCAACATAAAAACCTAAATTTTTGTATCCAGTTAGGAAAGGAAGTTTATTAAATCTTACTCGTCCAAATATGTCCCACATTATTCATATTTACACAACTAATTTTACTCCATTTGAATGTTTCTGCTGTTTCCGGGTCACATCAGCGGCTCCGTCAGGATTCGTACCTCCATGGACATCTTGTGGTGTCGTCCCTGCAGCAGCGTGGCCAGGTCCCTCAGCCGGACGTTGTCCTCCAGCGGCCCGCCCTCCTCGCCTGCTGACCACCAACATCAGTTTTAACATTTCCATTTTTAATTGGGGAAAAAGGCTACATATTTGGCCCTGATGACTTCAAACTTGGGGATTTAGGTTCTTAGTGTAAAAGGTCGGGCTGAGCGCAGCAGCAGCTGAGTCATCGCCATGGTTACCTGCAGCCTGGATAGCCGTGCACATGTCATCAATGCGCGCGTGCAGCCGGTCGAAGACGCGGACCAGGTGGCCGATGGCGTCCTTGCTGAACAGCATGCGGTCCTGCAGGTGTAAGCTCAGCTCCTCCTCGCCGCTCTGCTCCAGCGTGGCCAGGAAACCCTTCGCATTCTCGCTGAGAGGAGGAGGAGGAGGCAGCGACGCATCTGCACACAGCGCAGGACTCATAAAACAAACCGACGGGATTCAACAATCAGATGCTTGGAGTTATAAATGTTGTTTCCCCTACAGAAAAAGCTGCGGACCTGTTTTTGGATCAGACGGCGGTTCAGTCGGTGGGGTTAACTCGTCTCCCCCAGCAGGGGGCGCCGGCTGCTGCAGCTCGTCCTGGTGATCTTCCTGCCGCTCTTCCGGCTGGAGCTGCTGGTCCGTCAGGCCGGCTTCGCTCTGGGCCTCTGGCAGCGGCGGCGGAGGAACCGCCGAGGTCGGCAGGGTCAGAGCGACGCCATTGTCCTCCGTCGCCATGGTTTCCGGCGGCGGGGCCGAGGGCGGGGCGGGGCCAGACGCCAACTCCGGCTCGATGCATTTACGCAAAACTTTAACGTTATCCTCCAGCTGCGAACCAGACAGGAAGATTAAAAAACATTCAGCTGAAGACAAACAACTTCCTGCTTTATTTCCAACAGAAAACGAGACATTTCAGATTTAACTAAAAAACTGTTGAAGCAGCTGCAGGTCACATTTTCAGGTTGATTAAAATAAAATCACTTTTTACTGCTGCATCCTGGGTGCACACACTGCAAAAACACAAAATATTACCAAGTATTTTTGGTCTAGCTTGAAATGAGACTAAACTAACTTACATTAACTTTTCAGCAACATATAGGAGCTTATTTTAGCCAATAATTCCTCAATTTCAATGGAAAAGTTCTAATTTGAGATCATTTCACTTACAACGGGACATTTTCCATGTATTATAAGTGTAATAATCTGTCAGATGGAATCACTGACTCAGAAAAAGCTCCTATATTCACCTGAAATGTTATTTATAAGTTAGTTTTGTCTTATTTGTAAATATCTTATGAAAAGATATTTACAATAAAAACTAGACCAAAAATGCTGTGTAAGATTTTGGGACAATAAATGTTCTATTCTTTACGTAGATT
The DNA here is from genome assembly GCF_000485575.1 of Poecilia formosa. Taxonomy (NCBI): domain Eukaryota; kingdom Metazoa; phylum Chordata; class Actinopteri; order Cyprinodontiformes; family Poeciliidae; genus Poecilia; species Poecilia formosa. Next base: position 80,970 of record NW_006800351.1, read on the forward strand.
TGAATTCATAAACTCTGACCCGCTCCGGCCCTGAATGTGTGACTCGTACCCAACAGGCGGGTTCGGCAGGTACTGCGTAGCCCTAAAAGATTTAGCGGGGGTTCGCAGTACCTGCAAGAGGAGCGGCTGTCTGCTGTAAGAATCAACGGTTCACTGTGCAGCCGTGAGTTCACCCACGTTTTTCAAGAACAATTTAAAACACGACTTAATCAGTTAGTAAATAACTTTTTTCTCATTTCATATTGTTTCTGAACTGTTCTTTGCTAGAGCAGCGGTGCAACATGTCGATCAGCATTAGGTGACAAACTGACGCCGAGACCAGCAGGTCCTCCTCTGACCCGCTTAAAACGTTCATAACTTTATTAAAGAACAAAAAAATCAACAAGGTGTTCAAATTAATGACCCAACAACAATAACAATCTCAGTGATTATTGTTTCTACAAGGTGTTGCGCAATTCTGTGCGTTTCGGTTCCATTATTAAAATAACAAGCAGAGCCGGAGTTTAAAATTAACTAATCAACCAACATTTACAACAAACATCAAACACGGCAAATGTTTCATTAAGTATTCAACAAAGAAATGGCTTCTACCGCGATAATGTGAAATTAATTTAATATAAAAAATAGTTTGGGCATCTCGCTTTGAGCTCAGAGTCTGAGAGGCTTTTCCTTCATCAAACTTCTTTTTGCCTCTTATTTAGTGGAAATATTGATGTTGATGAGATTTTCTCCAAAATAATAACCTTTTTCAACCTTTATAGCTCCACTGTTGAAAATGAGGCTCTAACATTCACAAATAAAATAAAATCCAGTCCATCATCTGGTTTGAGGTGATTCCTCTGGATCCTGTTGGAGGAAAAACATCCCAACTTCAGAAGATGAGCTTTAACCTAACAGAGCTCTGAGGTTCCTCCTGTCAGGATGAGGAGGAGCCATGTTAGGAAGATGAAGCTGCAGGATCTTCAGAACAAACAGGTCATGATGCTGGACTACTGATCATCCCTCTGTCTGGACACTGGATCAATAGAACCAGTTCAAAAGCTAAAATGAATGGTTATATGCCAGACATGGAAAACTGGGATGCCTCCATGCCATGATGTTCAGGATTTAGGCCTCATGGCGTCTCAAGGTTCACATGGCAGCCAGTGGGCTGAAGGAGATACAGCTTTACTTTGTAGCAATTCAAGAGCTACCAGCTTGTCTGTGTGTGTGTGTGTGTGTGTGTCTATGTGTGTGTGTCTATGTGTGTGTGTGTGTCTGTGTGTGTGTGTGTGTGTATACACACTTTTGTCATATTACCCCCAAGAATTTAAAGCTACTTTCACCCCTGCTCGTACCTGAGACCAGTACCGGTTGACAATCAGCAGGGTCGTGTCGTCGGTAGCCTGCCTCTTCTCCAGCTTTTCTATTTTCTCTCGTAACTCGTCCTCCATCGCCTGCCTTTGCTCCAGCCGCTCGCACAGCTTCTTGTTCTTAAACTGCAGCACCTTCATGTCCATTTCCTCCTGCAAAACAGTCACAAAAAAACTGTTAGAGCAAAATGACCAGAGGAAATAAATGTTATTTTGATCTCAGACATTCATGGGGTTTATTTTTTTCTGCATTTGTTTTATTGATTGTAGGTTTTTGCTTCCATTTTCTGTAACTGCAGAGCTTTTTGTCTGTAGTATTTTATTTTTTGTGTGTGTTTTGGGGTTTGGTTCATGTGTTTGTGCCTTATGCAAGAAATATGAAGATAAACAGAGGGAATATAAATACGTTTACACTTCCACTTACAACAAGCTTTAATATGCAAAACAAAACGTTTGACATCCTGCTGCCTGCAGTGGCATTCTTGTACATATTAAGAAAACATATTTTTTTATATTAAACATAAATATTTTTTTTCTCAGATGTTTTTTTTACATAGTTTAATATGTATTTATTAGACATGTCACAATAACAAATTCTACTGGACAATCAAGTGCCGCAGAAGTTATTGCGATAGACGATAATATTGTTGCTTTGAGAACATTTTACAGTAATATAATGTAATTAGAACACATTCTCAAAGAATAATAAACTTTATATTATAATGAACATTTAACTGGAAGACATTTGAAAGTAGCTGAGGAAGAAACACCAGACTGAAGACTTTGATCATCCAGTTTTGGTAGAAAGAAAATAAATCATGTAAATGGAAATTATTGAGCTTGTTTTAATCGATGAACTTATTTATCGCTTATTACGACGTCCTAGTATTAAATATTGAATGTTTGTGTTTTGCGTGTTGCCATTTGCAACAGTTTTTGCTCATATGTGCACCGGTGGTGCAGATTTAAATGACAATAATGAATCTAGCTAAAGAAAGACAGGACAGCCGGTGACCCACCGTGGAGGAGACTCCCGCTATGCGGATGGGCTCGATAAGCGTCGTGGTGGTTTTCTCCTCTTTCTTGCTCTTTTTCTCAGGTGGGCCAGGAGGACTGTCCCCTCCCGAGGGCCGCTTCCCTCCCCCGGCACCCGACATCTTTCCTTCACCTACAGAAGAAACACACACAAACCATTCAAATCCAATGTTACTGCCTGCGGCTGCAATAAGGCAAACACAAACCCAATTCATTTAATAAGAACAAGAAATTGAAAATCGGTTTATTTTACACAGCAAACCTAATTAATCATAAACTAACTCCATGTTTTTGATATTTCAGTTTGACGTTGCCGCTGAATTTATCCTAAAGCTAGCTCCGGGTTAGCCACACAGCTCCCTTTGTGTGGCGCAAATACTCACTTATAATCCCCGTTTTCATTCACTTATTATAAATACGGCTATAAAGCATTCGGTGGAGATGTTTTGCATTAACAGAAATAAAAACAAGCACAGCCAATGAGGAATATCGATGCTACACACCTTCGCCAGCAGCGAGTGGGAATATAATTCAGGGGGACGCAACAGGAAATGACGACAGAGCGTCTTCGTCGGCTACGTTTTAAACACATAGAGACATAGCGCCACCTAGGCTTCACCGTTCTCTTCGTAGTTTATAGCTTTGTATTTCATACAAATAAAAATAATAATTTTATAATTTTGCTATATGCTCACTTAAACGCGACAAGCTAATTATCTTTGTAGTTTCGGATCTATGGATCGGATCCATGCCCTGCAATCTCATCTCCTGCCACATGGGGTCAGTGTCACTACATCCAGTCGAAACCGGCGAAAAACGATTTTCAGGAATTTGACCAGAATGTAAACATTGCTCCGGACTCAATAGGGAGTTTTAGTCGGTTTCAGAGCTGCCGGGTCACAAACCGTCATGAATTCCAGCGGAGTGGATCAATTAAACTGACTGGACGTCGTTTATTTGACCGTGTCCTGTTTTAGCTGCTTCCTGCTCGGTCAGTGAACCTGCCGGACCAACCAAAATGATAACTGGCGTATTTCTAATTTCCTTTTAAGCGGTTGAGTTTTGTGTTAGCTGTAAACACGTAAAGGGTAAAGTCTGCGTATCGGGATTATTGTAAAACAAAAAGAAAATAAGTGTTATCAGGAGTTAGCGGGTTGTTTGTTGTGAATTGTGACATGTGACCTGAGTTTGTTGCTGTAGATTCACATCATGACCAAGGACATCGTTCTCGGAGATGAATTACCTGACTGGGTGGGGGCGAAGGAGTTCTACCAGAAGTACGACCCCAAAGAGGTGATCGGCCGGTAAGTCCAGCTGAGCAGCCGGGTTAGGACTCAGCGTCCCGCCTGGTGGCGGAGGGAACATGATGTACTTTCCGGTGTGTGCTGCTTCTGCAGGGGGGTGAGCAGCGTGGTGAGGCGGTGTGTGCACCGACACACCGGCCAGGAGCTGGCCGTGAAGATCATCGAGATCACAGCCGAGAAGATGACGGCCCAGCAGCTGGAGGAGGTGAAGAGCTCCACCCTGAAGGAGATCCAGGTCCTCAACATGGTGAAGGGCCATTCCTCCATCAGTAGGTTCCGTTCAAACGCCATCAAAACATGGAAAAACTATTTCTCTTATCTTTAGAGTTCAATCAGTCAAGTTTATTTGTATATCTCATTTCAGCAACAAGTGCTTTACAACATAAAAACACAAAAATAAAGACACAGAAGACACCACACAGTCAACAATTGAGAAAACCAGTCAACATTTTACATTTTGTCATCATTTCACATCAAAATGTTGGTCAGTGTCTCATTTATTATAATCAGAGGACCCAACAATTATACTCAAGGAAGAGTATAGCTACTTCAACATATTTCTACTCAAGTAAAAGTGAACAGTAGCTACCCAAGAAATTCCTCAAGAGTAAAAAATATTTGGCAAAATGTCAATTTATCAATCATTTAATATTTAAATGTTACATGATCAGACAGACAAAAATATAAAGTTAAGTGGAAGTGTTGGTATTTTAAGGACTAAAATTCATATAAATAGAAAAAAGTGTAAAAAATCAGGAAAAAGGACATTTTTCCAATTGAGTTCTTTCCCCCCCCCCAAAAAAAAACAACTTAGGAATCTTTAACAGAAACTGCAGCTGTGTGTCTATCTGGTGAGTTTCTGGTTAAAACATGTTAATTTTTTTATTCAGTGGGTAGAAAATCCAGAAATTTCACTCCAGTAAGAGCAGAGATACTTCATAATAAAATTACTCAGGTAAAAGTAAAAAGTACAGCATAGTAAAAATACTCCTAAAAGTACATTGTTTTAAAAAATGTTACTCAAGTAAATGAGGAAATGTAACTAGTTACTATCCAACTCTGCTAGTTACAAGGAACACTAATAATAGCAGGTGTGTTAGCGTAGCTTTGGAATGACATGTTGGTTTGGGGACCCCAGTGAAAATCTGCTCAGGGCCCCATAATACTTTGACCGGCCCTGTTTTTAACGCTTTCTGTTTGTTTGGTTTCCTCCAGTCACCCTGATTGATTCCTACGAGTCCACAACATTCATATTTTTAGTGTTTGACCTGTGAGTATCAAAACAGAGAAATGAAGTGGGAATATTATTTACATGTGAGAATATTTTGTAGATTTGTTTGTTTTTCTGGACAGAATGAGGAGAGGAGAGCTGTTTGACTACCTCACAGAAAAAGTGACTCTGAGTGAGAAGGAGACCAGGTGAGCGCCACTGATACTTTAATATTTCTACTGATTATTGCTGCTATTAAAAACAGAATTAAACCTTTTACAAATAATTTTGTGTCAATTTGCTCTTGGCTGGAGAGCGAAGGCGTCTCCAGGCGTCTACCTGCACTCCCTCAGCATCGTCCACCGGGACCTTCAGTAAATTAATCGTCACATAATTTAATTTAATATAATTCAAAACAACTGGCATAAGACATTAAAACAACTCAACACTAAGTATTATTTTCCTAATTTCCTTCTGAATGTCTCAGAAACTCAATATTTCTTAGAAATTTACTTTCTAACAATAAACAGAGCCACTCCAGGATGCAGATAATATTACATACACCAGTATATATCTTAGATGTAAATGAGTAATAAAATAAACAAAATGACAAAAATTAACAAATACATAAATTAATAAATAGATAACATAAATATTTTAAATATTGTCAACTTTAGTTTTTAATATTGTCAGTAATATTTAGGGCTGAAGCGATTAATCGTGATTAATTGAAAATTGACAAAATCATGAACTAATTTAGTAATTGATTAATTGGTAACTGGACTCAAAAAGGCCATTTTTTGAAAGAATAACAATCAGAGGTGTAATTAAGCCAAAATTGCACAGAAATATAAACATTTTTCATTTAAGATGAAAAACGTATTTTCCATTTCAAAATTGATTTAAATGATTTGTTTATTGGGGCCTGCCATTAGCATTACATAGGGAAGAGCATGTAATGCATGGCAGGCACCTGCTGTTCTCCACCCAATAAGGGGTCTCTTTATTTCTTTATTTTTCTTCCATCACTGTTAATGCGGCTCATACCGCTCCATGCCCCCCCCACAAAAATGGTATCAAAACGTTCAGCTTGATCCCGAGAAGGGAGCTATTACATTTAGTGGGATTTAGAGGTAAAATGACAATATAAATTGAGAAAAAAGAGCAAAAAAACGAGGCTCAGTGTCTGACAGAGATAGGAATCTTTCTCTCTGAAACACACACACAGCATTGTGGATTTCTGACTCCAACACTCTTTTTAACTCGCCCTCATGGCACAAATATCGCCCTATTGGTCTAAAAGTTGGTCATGACATAGATACACATGCCTGCTCCCGTAAAATGTTTTCAAAAATTTGCTAGGGCTTATGGTTTTTTGTCAGGGTCCTTCAGACCGACGCTGGGTGTCTCACAAGTATAGAAGCTCCGTCTCCAGCATCCTGTCTGACAGCGAGAGCCCAGATGCAGATCGTTACTCACCAAAGCATAGAGGTTCATGGAGGTTTGAAAAATAATTAAAACAAGAAAGAGATAAAACAGCAAATAAAGTTACAAAGTTAAACACAAAACAATGTGAATTAATTGAAAATACAAAACTAAAAATAAGCAGCAAAACTGATCAAATCAATGCAAATAAAAGTTGACTAAAAAGGGAAAAAAGTAAAATAACTAGATAAATATGTAATTAGTCATTAAATCCATCAGCCTTTACTGATTTTCAATGGAAACTATAAGCTGTGATGTAAAAACTACTGAGTTTCATAACTTCTCCTTTAAATTAACTGATCAGCGACGCAACATTTCAGTTTGCCTCTTAGAGTCAAACTGCTCTGTTAATAAATCCAGAAGGTCACTGGCTGTGACCTTGATGAAAACAGGAAGGTCCTTTCTGAGGGGGAGTAAAGATGGCCGCCTGTTGCTCCACAGAAAATGGGTTTCATTGCTGTATGTAAACTTCTGACTGCAACTCCAAACTCCAGTAATAAAGTATTTTACTTTATGCATAAAATAATTAAATATAATGAAACACAAATGTTTCTATTTTTGTACAGTTTTGGGTTCATTACTGCTCTGACTGTGTTGTTCTTTCAGCAAATGTTTTTTAGAGTGTTTAGTTAATGATTAATCGATTCCTCCCGATTAATCATGTTAATCGTTGCAGCCCTAACGGTTGCGATGGCTGGTTAGTTCTCAGACAGTGAATGGGAGGCATGAGCCGGTGTGTTTGTGTCACCAGGAGCATCATGCGCGCCCTGCTGGAGGCGGTGCAGTACCTGCACTCCTTCAGCATCGTCCACCGGGACCTGAAGCCGGAGAACATCCTGCTGGACGATCACGGACACATCAAGCTGTCCGACTTCGGCTTCTCTGTGCAGCTGCAGCCTGGAGAGAAGCTCAGAGGTACCTGGAGATCCCACCCAGCAGCTCAGAAACAGAAACACTGATGATTTTATGTCCTGACACGGTCTGAATCGCTTCCTGTCCTCAAATCAGAGCTCTGTGGAACACCTGGATACCTGGCGCCTGAAATACTCAAATGCTCCATGGATGAGATGCATCCAGGCTACGGGAAGGAGGTGGACCTGTAAGTCTGCTTTCCTCCGCAGCATTTCCCTCAGCTTCCCCTCTGCAAAAACACAAAACCTAACCAAATATTTTTATTTAGTTCTAGTGGAAATATGTGAAAAACAAGAAAATTTACTTAGAGTAACTTTTCAGCAAGAAATAGGAGCTTCTTTTCAGTCAACCGTTCCTTAATATTGATAAAAAAAGTTCTAGTTCCACTGGCGCCGTTACCTAGCAACCCCAGCCCGTTACCTAGCAACCCCAGCCCGCTACCTAGCAACCCCAGCCAAGCCCAGCCCGTTACCTAGCAACCCCAGCCAAACCCAGCCCGTTACCTAGCAACCCAGTTCTAGGTCCACTGGCAGATTATTTCACTCATAACAAGACATTTTCCCACGTTATAAGTGAAATAATCTGCCAGTGAAACTAAAACTTATTTAAATCAATATTAATGAATTATGTACTAAAAACAAGCTCCTATTTCTTGCTGAAAAGTTACTTGTTGGTTTTGTCACATTCTAAGACATTTTATAAAGTAGATAAACTAGCCGGTAAGGTTTTGTGTTTTTGCAGTGCTGACCTCTGTGTTTTGTCCCGACCGTAAGCTGGGCCTGCGGCGTCATCCTCTTCACGCTGCTGGCCGGCTCGCCTCCGTTTTGGCACCGGAAGCAGATGCTGATGCTGCGGATGATCATGGAGGGCCGGTACCAGTTCAGCTCCCCGGAGTGGGACGACAGATCCGACACCGTGAAGGACCTGGTGCGCTCCCCGTCAGACCAGCATGGTTTTATCAGGAAGCGGTTTGGTTTTTAACATCTGTGTAAACGGCCGTCAGATCTCCAGGCTGCTGGTGGTGGACCCGGCTGCCAGGCTCACCGCAGAGCAGGCGCTGGCTCACTCCTTCTTCAGGCTGTACCAGAAGGAAGACGTCCGTCTCTTCAGCCCCAGGAAGACGTTCAGGGTGAGCATGCACAGCACAGCAGTCAGGAAATCTACTAAAGTTATATCATGAATAATTCTTTGATATTTATTTTATTTTAGAAAAAGCCAGGTAGCTAAGCTACTATTCTACTGATTGTTTAAGTTACAGAATTTTATGCACAAACTGTTTCCTATTGAAAGGGGGAGCATTATGTGAAATCGACTCTTTTGAGTTTTACATCACATTATAAAGACATTTTATGAGTTTCACATTTCTACTGAAAAATTGTAAAAAGTTTTCAACCTGTCCAATGTTTTTTTCTAGAAAGTTTTTAAGAAAATTTCTGAGTTTGAAAAATCTAAAATTTGCTTTGGATCAGTTGGACTTTTTCTTAGAGGAGCACAAACACCAAACTCTGAAAATTTACAAGTTTTTTCTAGAGAATGTGTACAGTATAATCAATCTGAAATTTTCTAAAACAAATTCTGGCAACTTTTTGACTCTTCATTGTTTTAGAAAATTGCTGCAATCAGTCTCAAAACTTCAGGGTTTTTTCCAGCAAATTTTCAACTTTTGAAACTCAGGTTTCCACATTTTCAGTTTTTTTCTTGAACATTTCTGAGCTTAATCTCAAAATGTCCTGAGTTTTGCCTAGAAAATGTATCGACTTTTTAAACTCAGGAATTTCCTTTTTATTTCCTCAGAAAATTTCTGAGATTGTTTTTCTTCCAGCAAATTTTCAAACACAGAAATATTCTAGTTTTTAATTTGGAAACATCTCAGATTAATTTCAAATGTTTTTGTTCTTTCATATTTTGACTTTTCAAACTCAGGTATTACTTTGTTTTTTCTAGAGAATTTCTGAGCTTAATCTCTAAATTTCTGAGTTTTTATCTGCAGTGGCCGCGCCGTCATTCTGCAGTAAGAGCAGCTTTGTGACTAAACTCTTGATGACTTGCAGCATCTCTCTCTTCTCGTCCCGTCCAGGTTCTGATCGTGAGCGTTCTGGCCTGCATCAGGATGTACAGCCGGTACCGGCGGGCGCGACCTCTGACCCGGGAGGTTCTGGCCAGAGACCCGTACTCGCTCCGCGGCGTGCGGAAGCTAATCGACGGCTGCGCCTTCCGGATCTACGGCCACTGGGTGAAGAAGGGCGAGCAGCAGAACCGGGCCGCTCTGTTCCAGAACACGGCCAAGATCGTCCTGCTGGGCCTGGAGGACTTTGAGACGTAGAGCCGCTGTAAAAGCTGAGCCGTTGCTTTTAGTTTGTTTTTATTTAACCGTGTGCATGTTGCTGCCACGTCGTGTTACTGTCTAATTCTGACATGTGCAATTCAGGGATCAGGAAGTGCGACGCCTGAACGCATCGCTGCGACTTCAAGATGCATGTGTTGATATTCCTTATCTTGTCGATCCAAGATTGTGAGTGAAATGTTTTTTTCTGCGATGCACTTCGTATGGGAGGACACGTTGCACAATAATTTCCATAAGTACACTGTGTATATTTAGACTTTGACCTGCAGAAGGAAATTGGAAATGAAAACATTCAGATGTTATTTTTACAGCCTCATTATTTTAACGCTCAGACTCTCCAGAGTTGGGTGTCGGTACTGTAGGTTACTGTAGTTCTGATTCAGGCATTCCTCAACAACGTAACCACTCACTGATGGTAAAAGCCAGCAGCAGCATTCCCGACTCTTTGCTTTGATCATTTCCATTTAAAGTGCCTGCTTCAGGATTGTACTGTATGTGAATTCAAATGTTTTACTGACAATAAAACAGATGGTTAAGTAGTTTAATTTAACGTTGGCTGTTCTGGTTATTTTTTGCCTTTCTTGCCGGATTTGGCGGACTGGGCTTTGCTGCTCTGCTCGAACACCGTCTCTTTGATGCGCTGGTCCAGCTGCTTGGACACCTGCTCCATCTGCTCCTTGACCTCCTGCTCCACCAGGGCCTTCAGGTCCACGGAGGCTGGAGGACGACACACAGTGATCATGCTGTAAACACAGACGGCCATTTTGATAGCCGCCTGATAAAACATCTCTAAGAAACCTTAAAATTATAGATGCTATCTGTAAACTTACATTTAATTAATAGTTTATTAGATTAAAACTGGTTCCCATCACAGTGGGGTAGCAACTAGTTACATTTACTTGAGTCACTTATTTTTGTCATTTTGGTCATTAAAATACCAACATTTCCACTTAACTTTATACTTTGATATTAACTTTATATTTAATATTTTTAAATATTAAATGATTGACTAATAACGTCATTTTGAACCTTTTAATGTTGTAGTTTGACCGCCATCCAGCAGAGGGCGCCGCTGGTCATCCCTACGCGGAACCATTTGAAACAAAGATGGCGGCCAGACCGGAACGGCCACCGGTCCGAACAGAGTCCCGTGTTGGATGTTAAATACCTTTTATGCGGTTCTGTTTTGAAATCTAAACAGTAGATAAACTCCACAGGGAACAACCAAGGAAAATTATAACAGGATGTCAATAAAAACGGGAGATTTTGAGGATTGTAATGAGTTAAATCATTCATGGAGCGAAGTTTTAATATTCCTTCAACAACAACAGACGGTACTTCTGTATGAAGGTCCGTCTGTATTACAGTTAATCATCCCACATGATTAACACATTTTACTCGTTTCATCTTCTATTTTTCTATTGAGCAACTGACAATGTTCCTGTTTTTCTAAATATAGAGAGTTTAATAATGTGAGAAAACCACAAATTTCTGCTTATTCAGGAAGTATTTAATGCAACTGACAAAAAATGTTAACATTTAATTTGTTTTTTTATTATTCATGTTATGAAAAATTTTGCCTTTATGTTGTTAAAATATGGTCGACCCTCTCGACTGAAGAAAAAAACTCCGGTTTTTAAGAAAATTGCCACTTATCAATTTATTGTTTGTTGATTGATAAGAATCCACAAAGGTCTGAAAATCTGCCAGCAGATTATTTCCCTTATAACATGAAAATTTTCCTTAGAAGTACTAATTTTTCATAAATATTAAGGAATTACTGACTCAAAACAAGTTCATATTTCTTATTGAAAAGTTATTTGTAAGTTAGTTTTGTTTTATTCCAAGTGTACTGAGATATTTGCACTAGAAACTGAAACTACTTGATAAGATTTAGTTTCACAAATCTTCACCAGAATTTGTAGTAAACTGTAAAAGTCATGTTACCTTCTGCAGTTTCTTCCTCCATGGCCGAAGTTTTCTGTGTCTCAGAAGAATCGTCCCCTGTTTTGGATGAAAAGTTTTTTATTATTTCGTCTCCAGTTTTGATGCAGGTTAAACAGAGAAACTGTCACCTTGTTCAGCGGACTCGTCTGCAGCCAGCCCCTCTCCTCCCTTCCCAGAATAAGTTAAAAACAAGTCAAGTTTTACCTGTTGGGAGATTTAAAAAGGAGAAAATAATTCAGTCCCAACTTTACTCCACATATTGTCACACGAATGAATCACAGAAAAGAAATTATAAATCCCAAACTTCTTTTAAAATGTGTAAGTAAGAATATTTTAATATTTATTTGTTCTAAAAAAAAAAGGGACACACCAAATTTGTAGAAAAACAATATTTATTTTGCTAGATTTATTTGCTAGAAAATTTCTACATTTCAAAAAGCAAATGAAGTTTCTTCTCAAAGATTTTCTAGATAATTTGTGACTTTTTAAACTCAGAATTTCTATATTTTTGGGGAAAAGTTCTGAGATTAATCTCAAAATTTCAACATTTTTGTTAGCAAATTTTTTGACTTTTCAATCTCAAAAAGTTCCATGTTTTTCCTTAGATTTGAGTTTTTCTAGCATATTTGTGACTTTTCTCTGAATTTTCCTTGTTTTTTGAAATAAATCTCAAAATTTTTGTTTTTGGTGTTTTTGCTGGTAATTTTTTACTTTACATGTTTTGTTTTGTTTTTTAAAAGAAAATCTTAGTTTTTTCTAGCAGATTTTCAACTTTTCAAACTCAGAAATTTTCATGTTTTTTTCTAAAACAATCTGAGATTTTTTGGCAAAAATGTACTGTTTTTTTCTACCTACAATGGCCCTAATCTGCCATTGAACAGGGCAGATTTTTCTCCATATTGGGTGAAAATCTTGAAAGTTTCCCAACTAAAACAGACCTTTGGGATTTTCCATGCTCCCGTTCTCCCATTGGAAGAAGCTGGGCTGAACGGACGTTACCTGCGGGGTGAATATGTACTTGTAGAGTCTGTCGTGCCGCAGGTAATGGTCCTGGATGTAATTTAAAACGCAGTTGACCTCATCCAGGCTGAACAGCTTGACGCTGAAGGGAGGTCTCTGGTGGAAGAGAGACGAGCGCATGAGGAGGCGACGCGGCGGTGAGATAAAAGTTCAGCTGCGACTAAAACAGGCCAGTTGGTGACACACACCCTGACCGAGTGACACAGCAGGAGGTCGTTGCAGTACTTGAAACACTGCTCAGAGTTGTTGAGAGGAGTTTCTGCAAAATGAAGAAGAATATTTCCCTTTACTTAAAACTAATCTAAAACCTCATCAGACCGAAATATAAAGTTAAGTGGAAATTACAATAATTCATATAAGTTACAAAAAATAAAATCATGCAAAATAAATTTTTTCTAGATCTGTTACTTTCAATAAAAAACTGATTAAACTTTAACAGAAACTGCAGGTGTGAGTCTGTCTGGTGAATTTCTGGTTAAAACATTTTAGCTTTTTATTCAGTGGGTAGAAAATCCAGAAATTTCACTCCAGTAAGAGTAAAAATACTTCATAATAAAATTACTCAAGTAAAAGTAAAAAGTACAGCGTGGTAAAAATACTTCTAAAAGTACATTTTTCAACAAAAGTTACTCCAGTAAATGTTACTCATTACTACCCAACTCTGGTTATAAGACAGATAAATGGTTTTCCTGTAAGATAAGTTGTCTCTCGCCTTTAGCACGTTTAGCAACGTACAAGGATGACTGACAGCGCTAAGCTCCGCCTCCTGGCTCTGATTGGTTGTTTTTGGTGTATTTCTTCAGAGAGGAAGTGGATTGGAGCGATCTTTTCACAGATTATCTGACTCATCACAAACCGTCACGATATGGAGACACTTCTAACCAATACAACATATTTTAAAATAAAAGTTACAAACTGCACTATTTTCAGTGGATATTTAACCTAAAATATGCAGTACAGTGTATGTAATGCTTCATAATAAAAACAGCTGAGCTTTGCTCACCTATGTTGGCCTCATGGATGGATTTGATGATGGAAACCAGTGCAGACGTCTGCGCCTTACTGAAGCCCTGCTGCCTGCAGAAAAGCACCGTTTGGACGTACAGCTCTAGCAGGACTGCTTTCTTTGGCTCTGGGAGGTCGACAGCCAACACGCTGCACAGGGCACTGCCACAGACCAGAGGGAGAGCCGGTTAGAACATGGAGCCTCTCAGGCATGCAGGAGCCAAAGGACCGAAAACAGAAACACCTTTCCAGATCAGGAACCGACTGGATTTGGTCAATGACCTCCATGTCGTGGAAGCTGATGTCTGTCCTGGGAAGAACAAATCCCGGGTTAAAACCTGACGTTGGGCGATTTTTGGTGTAGATAAACAAAAATGCAATGAGATGTCACCATAGCAACAACTTTGCTGTCAGGTCCCGAGGTACCTATGGAGAACAGGAATCTGTTTTTATTACCTGGGAAAATTAAACTAAGCTAAAAATAATCATGGAGAAACACAGTGTCTCTGCTTATTTCTATATGCATTGCATCATATTTTAGGTATTTTGGGGCCCTACTTTAACTTGTAGGTTTTTTTTAAATCATTTTTGATGAAAAAACTCAATTAAAACAAAAGAACTAAATAATAATTAAAAATAAACGTACAATTAAGATAATAAAGCAGCAGCCAGCTGGCTACGTGAGGAGCTTACCTTAATACTAGTGTCCATTTTATTTCTTTAGGTAACAAACTGCAACAATTCAGAACTAAAAACAAAAAAAAACCTGTTAAATACTTATTTGCTTATAAACTTAAAGTGACCGTTTAAGATGTCAAAAAACGAAACACAGGGTTTGGTAAATGTTAAATATTAGGTTTAGAGGATCTAAAACAGACTGCAAAGCGACTGGCACGCATCTGTTTGAGTCAGTGGTAACCTAGCAACGGCGCTAAATCAGCTTCCGGTTTCCGGTAACTAAAACTGTTCCCCCAAAATATTAGCATGGAAAGAAATAACAGTATAGTTTTATGTAAGTAGACACACAAAGAAATTATGAATAAACACGACGAGGAACAAACATATCCACCACAGAGACCACCGTGCTCACTGCTGCTAGCAATTTGAGTCCGTGGTAACCTAGCAACAACGGCCAGCCAGTTTCCGGTCTAGCCTAACTAAAAACTGTTCCCCCAAAATATTAGCATGAGAAAAATTAACATCATAGTTTCATTTAAGTAAATAATGAATAAACACGATGAGGACGTAATATCCACCACAAAGATCACCATGCTAATAACTGTTAGCCGTCTGAATAAATAAAAATATTTTTTTATTGGCGCCCCAGACAATGTTCAAAGGGGTGGCCAGACCAGGTCAGGAAAAATGCTAACGTAAACAATAAAAACATATTTTAAAGAATCAATAAAGCAGAACGTGTATGAAACCAGTGGTGGCCCCAAGGGATGGCCAGGCGGGGGCCATGGCCAAAACGGGTAAAATGAGAATCATGTTTAGTTAATGGAAAGGTCATTACATAATCACCACACAGAGTGAAATATTTCCAGGCTTTATATCTTGTAACTTTGGTGATTTTGGCTTACAAAGAATGAAAATATTCAGAGTCTCTGAAAGCTGAGTGGAAGGAAAAATGTGAGATAAGTGAAGGATAAATGCTGTGTTTAAAAGATTTTGAAGCACAATCCAGGCACGATCATCAATCACAATCCAGGATCATCAGAAAACATAACATCCAGAACCAGAATTCAGGGATGAGTCTGAACTCTGGAGGAGCTGCACAGATCCACAGCTCAGGTGGAACAGTCTGTCTGCACGACTATTACCTGTAGAATCCACTAATCTGGCTTTTATGGAAGAGTGACGAGAAAAAAAAGAAGCATAAGAGTTTAAATTGCAGTTAAAAAGAAAAAAACCAAGGCAGAGAGAACCTGTCTGCATGGCGGTGGCAGAATCATGATGTGGGAATGCTTTAGATCAGCAGATCCCAAAAAATCTCATTAAATATAAAATGCAAAAATTCATTTATTGAATTTTTGTTATTTATTTATTATTTACTTTTTTATTATATTTATTATTTACTTTTTTCTCCCTTTTATTTAGTTTGACCTGCTCAAAAATGAACAAAACTTTTATGGAATCTGTAAATCGCTGAAAACATAAAAAAGGCTTTTGTTTTTCCTTTTTTCATCAAAAAAGAAAAACAGATAATTGCCACAAGTTTCTGGTTCAATTCTTTTCTATTTTGCTGGCCAAGTTTTTTTACTATGATCAACTTGTCATAAGTGGATGAAAAAAATAATTCTTAGGGCCACAAATGGCCCCTAGACCACAGTTTGGACACCAACTTAAACTGGATTTTTAAACTCAGAATCCAGTTTAAATTAGTAAACCTCAGGTAGAAACATGCACATGAGTTTCGTTTCTAATGACCTTTATTACACTTTAAAATACCAAAGTATTTTATTTGATAAAAGCAGAAATTTGACTCTCTTTGGTTTCGCAGTAAAAACATCTCATGTTTTCACAGGTCACTGATTATTTTTTCTCTCTTACTACCATTTGTTATCAGGCAGATGTTCCTTTAAAATCCTTGTTATCAGTGTGATAGCAAAGCGCTTCATGTCATCCAGACGCGTCATATCAGAGTTTCACCACCACAGATGAAGACGTTTTTTAAAAAACTCCTGCTATCAGATGTTGCAGAGCCGCTCGGTGCCGAAGATCAACACATCTCTGGTTGCGCAACATAAATATTTCCATCAGCGCTGCAGGCCAGGAGTCGAGCTGCTAATTAATAAAAACAGGTTGTAGTTCTGCTGCGGCGAGGCCAGATGAGATGTTTCTGACAACCCAACCCAAACGCAGCAGAGATGACTGTTATCGCTTTGACCTTTGACCTCACAGCAGCAGAATGCGTTCAGCTCTTCTGAAAGCTGCTGTCAGGTTTTTATTTTCCTCCAGATGGTCGTTCTGAATCGTTTGGTTGTTTTCATGCAGTCGGTCTCATCGAACGCTGCAGCTGAAGATCTACAGAATCAGAGGCGCTAAAGGAAGCCGTGGGCCTCGGGGGTTTTTATCTGAGCATCGCAGCAGCAGCAGCAGCAGCAGCGCCGCAGCGCCCAGCCCTGCTGCTGCTGCTGCTGCAGCGTTGCACAACAGCTCCTCTGTTCCTGCTGCAGCAGCCACCGAGGGGCCGACAACACCCAAACTGAGGGAAACGGAAAAATATTTTGATTATTTTTACGGTTTAAAAAGCTGCAGACAATAAGAGAAGATCTGAAAGTTCATCTTTGTAGTCAGATCAGAGTTAGGAAGAGCAGCCAATCACTTCACTGAAGTAAAAATAAAAAGGTAAAAAGTTCTGAGTAACCGATCAAATGATCAATCATCTCATATTTAAAAATGATCATCAGACAGACCAAACTATACAGGATGTTTGGTATTTTAATGACCAAAATGACAATAATGGTTACTAATTGTAATCTCTGGTTGCGCAACATTTATATTTACTTGAATAGCGTTTTAAAGCACAGCGTAGTTATTTTTACTACGCTGTGCTTTATTTGATTAATTTTATTATAAAATCTAAATTTATTGTGAAGTTTAAATGTATATTTATCAATATAAATTTTTATTTTTATATATCTATATGCTAACTTCGGGCTCTTGGGGGCCGTCTGGTGATGTGGAGGCCCTAAGCAGCTGTTTAACTCGCATATGCTTTGGGCCGGCTCTGATGAGCCTGACTCATAAACGCAGATCTATTCAGGCTAATTCTATGATTTACTATTTATTTTCAATTTATAATTCATAATTAGATTTTCTGAAGCATTTTTTGGTGTTTATGTTTCAGGTAAACTTAATGTTTTTGTTCTATTTATTTCCATTGGCTGTTATTCTGACTGAACAGATTAAAGTTGATTTTCCATGTTTCAGCGCTGAACTCCTGCAGTTATCAAATAAATGTATGATTCAGTTCATCTGTTTGTGCTTAAAAAAAGAAAAGTTTTAAGTCACTTCAGCTGCTGTTTTTTTATCGATCGGCCGATAGTAAACCTCAGATATCGGTATCGGTATCAGAAGTGAAAACAGCAGATCGGTGCGTTCTGAAACAAAGTTACGTTTTCTAGCAGAAAATCAGTTTCTGTGATTAAACCTGTTAAATTTTTAGTTTCCTCCAGTGGAAAGTGAAACGACGCTCAGCGCTGGCTGTTTGCTTCTTCAGATGGTAACATCTATCGTGACACGTTTCGTTTCATCTCTGCATGTTTATCAGCGCAGTGATCAAAACCAGCCTCACCACATGGTGAGTATGGCATGAAACCGTCCGTACAGTCCCACCAACAGAAGCATCCACGATTCACAAGCATTCATCTAATGGGAGAAACCCAGCAGCCTGGATGTTCACTGATGAAGTCAGGCTTTCTGTTAAACCTGAGGCTCATTTTACACTTCAGCTGCTTTTAGAATAAAACAACAAAACAAACAACATCCTCTTTGAGTGAAGCAGGCGATTGGTGAGAAACGGATCCGCCTCTTTCTGTTTGCTTTAAAGCTGCTGCTGCAAACCTCAGAGAGCGCAGAGATCTCAGCCGGCGGCGGCACAGCGGCTGATGATGATGATGATGATGATGATGGAGCGCCGGCCTCCTCTGAGGATGAAGCTGCTGATCCTGACTCTCCTCCGCTCCACCTGGTTGCTAGGAGACCCGGCTGCAGGTTTCACTCTGTTTACTACCAACAGAAAAACTTCATTAGCTTCAGCAGATCAAAGTTTTAAAGCTTTAAAAATTAGATTTCATGTTTTATGAGAAACTAATGAACTGTTTTCTGCTAAAAACACAAATTTTAAAAAGTATTTCTGATCTAGTTTCTAAGTATCTTCAATAAGACAAAATGGAGAAATATTAGTTAGTTTTAAGTCAGTAATTCCTCAGTAATAGCTCCAGTTCCACTGGCAGATAATTACACTTTAAAAATGTTTTTCCACTGTAAAAAATGAAATAATCTGCCAGTGGAACTGGAACCTTTTGATCAGTTTTAAGTAATTACTGATTTAAAATGCTTTTAGCTTAATTTTTTTAATATTTCACACACTAAATGTACTTAAAAAAGCATTAATATGCGCATTGGAGGCCGTTTCAGAAGCTAACACTCAGCTTCCTTATCAGCACTGCAAAAACACAAAGTCTTACCACATAATGTTAGTCTAGTATCTACTGCAAACATCTCAGCACAATAAAAATAAACAAAATAAACTTACAAGTAGCTTTTCAGTAAGATACAGGAGCTTGTTTAGAGTTAATAATTCTTTAATATTGATTATAAAAAGTTCTGGTTCCACTGGCAGATTATTTCACTTTTAAGATTATATATTTTCCATATTATAAATGAAATAACCTGCAAGCAAAACCAGTCATTTTTATCAATATTAACAAATTATTGACTTAAAACAAGCTCCCGTTTGTTGAAAATGTAACGTAATTTTGTCGTATTTCAGGCGCACTGAGATGCGTCCACTGAACTAAACCAGAGTTTGTTTTTACAGTGCGTTTTACTGGGGGGAAAAGCACGAATCCTGAACTTTGAAACTTTCTGTAATGTTTTGTTCCAATCAGATAAAACAAGCTGCTTTAACTGGTGAAACTTCATTTTTTTAATTATTTTTGTTTTATTTCAAGATATTTGCACCAGAAATTAGG